>NC_069509.1:4489752-4527252 GCF_027579735.1 Bombina bombina | reverse complement strand
AAAAGCCAAAAGTGCAGAGGTGACTGAAGTTTAACAAAAATAAGTACCAACCCGTCTTAGAAATGACAGGGTGGGCCGTGGACTCGTCAAATCGTAAAAGAAATAAATTTATCAGGTAAGCATAAATTTCCTTTTCTTTTACAAGATATGACGAGTCCACGGATTTCATCCTTACTTAAGGGATACAATACCAAAGCTATAGGACACGGATGAAAGGGAGGGACAAGACTGGAACCTAAACGGAAGGCACCACTGCTTGAAGAACCTCTCTCCCAAAAACAGAGAAGAGACGACCAAGTTGCAGCCTTGCAAATCTGTTCAACAGAAGCATCGTTTTTAAATGCCCATGAAGAAGCCACAGCCCTAATGGAAAGAGCCGTAATTCTTTTAGGAGGCTGATGGCCAGCAGTCTCATATGCCAGACAGATGATACTCTTCAGCCAACAAGAAAGAGAGGTAGCCGTAGCTTTCTGGCCCCTAAGCTTTCCAGAAAATTAATAATGAAAAGAGGATGATTGACGAAATTCTTAAGTCGCCTGTAAGTAAAACTCCAGGGCACGGACCACGTCCAAGTTATGCAACA
The DNA here is from genome assembly GCF_027579735.1 of Bombina bombina. NCBI lineage: Eukaryota > Metazoa > Chordata > Amphibia > Anura > Bombinatoridae > Bombina > Bombina bombina. The sequence continues at coordinate 4,526,669 of NC_069509.1, read as the reverse complement.
AACGCTCCTTCTTAGAAGGATTAGGACACAATGAAGGAACAACAATTTCCTGATTAATATTCTTATTAGAAACAATCTTAGGAAGAAAACCATGTTTAGTACGTAAAACCACCATATCAGAATGAAAAATAAGATAAGGAGAATCACATTGTAACGCTGAAAGTTCAGAAACTCTACGAGCAGAAGAAATAGCAACCAAAAATAAAACCATCTGCCAAACGCTTGTGTAGTAAAATCGACAAAGCAGAAATTTGTCCCTTTAAAAGGAACTTGCTGACAACCCTTTCTCCAATCCTTCTTGGAGAAAAGATAAAATCCTGGGAATCCTAACTCTTCTCCATGAGTAGCCCTTTTATTCGCACCAATAAAGATATTTACGCCATATCTTATGGTAGATCTTTCTAGTGACAGGCTTACGTGCTTGAATCAAAGTATCAATGACCGAATCAGAGAACCCCCGCTTAGATAAAATCAAACTTTCAATCACCAAGCAGTCAGCTGTAGAGAAATTAAATTCGGATGATGGAAGGGTACCTGAATGAGAAGGTCCTGCCTCAATGGAAGCTTCCACGGCGGCAGAGAGGACATGTCCACCAGATCGGCATACCAAGTCCTGTGAGGCCACGCAGGCGCGATTAGAATTACCGAAGCCCTCTCCTGCTTGACCCGTGCAATCACCCGGGGAAGGAGAGCAAACGGTGGAAACACATAAGCTAGGTTGAACGACCAAGGCACTGCCAAGAATCCCTTGACCTGGATCCGTATCTTGGGAGCTTGGAATTCTGACGAGACGCCATCAGATCCAATGCCGGTCTGCCCCATCTGAGAATCAGGGTGGCAGAGACCTCCGGATGGAGTTCCCACTCCCACGGATTTAACGTCTGTCTGCTTAAAAAGTCTGCTTCCCAGTTGTCCACTCCTGGGATGTAGATTGCTGACAGATACCAAGAGTGAGCTTCCGCCCACCGAATTATCTAGGATACTTCTGTCATCGCTAAAGAACTCCTCGTTCCTCCCTGATGATTGAGGTAAGCTACAGTCGTGATGTTGTCCGACTGAAATCTGATGAAGTTGGCCGAAGCCAACTGAGTCCAAGCCTGAAGTGCATTGAATATTGCTCTCAATTCCAGAATATTGCTTGGAAGTAGAGACTCCGACCGAGTCCACACCCCATGAGCCTTCAGGGATTTCCAGACCACACCCCAGCCTAGTAGACTGGTGTCCGTTGTCACTATCACCCAAGAGGGTCTGCGGAAGCACGTCCCTTGGGACAGATGATCCGGCGACAACCACCAAAGATGAGAGTCTCTTGTCTCCTGATCCAGACTTATCTGAGAAGACAAATTTGCATAATCTCCATTCCACTGCTCGAGCATGCACAGTTGTAACTGTCTGAGATGAAATCGAGCAAACGGAATGATATCCATTGCCGCCACCATCAATCCAATCACCTCCATGCACTGAGCCACTGATGGTCGAGGACTGGACTGAAGGGCTCGGCATATATTCAGAATCTTTGACTTTCTGTCCTCTGTCAAGAAAATTTTCATGGATATAGAATCTATTAGAGTTCCCAAGAAGGGAATCCTTGTCTGTGGAATTAGTGAACTTTTTTTCTAGATTCACCTTCCACCCGTGAGTCCTCAAAGGACAGAACCATGTCTGTATGAGATTTTGTCAGATGGCAAGACGCCTGGATCAGAATATCGTCCAGATAAGGCGCCACTGCAATGCCCTGCAGCCTGAGAACCGCCAGAAGGGACCCTAGAACCTTCGTGAGGATCCTGGGTGCTGTGGCCAACCCGAAGGGAAGAGCCACAAACTGAAAATGTTTGTCCAGGAAGGCAAACCTTAGGAACTGGTGATGATCCTTGTGGATATGAATATGAAGATATGCATCCTTCAAGTCCACGGTAGTCATATATTGACCCTCCTGGATCAATGACAGAATTGTTCGAATAGTTTCCATCTTGAAGGATGGGACTCTGAAAAACTTGTTTAGATTTTTTAGATCTAAAATAGGTCGAAACGTGCCCTCTTTTTTGGGGACCACGAAAAGAAATAGAGTAAAACCCCTGCCCCTGTTACAGTATAGGAACGGGACGAATTACTCCCATAGTAGAGAGATCTTTTACACAACGTAAGAGCGCCTCTTGTTATCTGGTCTACAGACAATCGTGAAAGAAGAAACCTCCCCCTAGGGGGATACTTTTTGAATTCCAGTTGATACCATTGGGACACGATATCCAGTGTCCAGGGGTCCTGAACATCTCTTACCCAAGCCTGGGTAAAGAGAGAAAGTCTGCCCCCTACTAGATCCGGTCCCGGATCGGGGGCCGCCCCTTCATGCTGACTTGGTAGCAGCAGCGGGGTTCTTTGGTTGTTTACCCTTGTTCCAAGCCTGGTTGGGTCTCCAGACGGACTTGGCCTGAGCAAAATTCCCTTCCTGTTTAGCGGAAGAAGAAGAAGAAGAGGGGACTCCCTTGAAGTTCCGAAAGGAACAAAAATTATTTTGTTTAGCCCTCAGATTAGCTGTTCTATCCTGAGGTAGGAGATGACCCTTACCGCCCGTAATGTCAGAAATTATTTCTTTCAAGTCAGGCCCAAATAAGGTTTTTCCTTTGAAAGGAATAGCCAAAAGCTTTGACTTAGATGACACATCAGCAGACCAAGATTTTAACCATAACTCTCTACGCGCTAAAATGGCAAATCCGGCATTCTTAGCCGCCAATCTGGCAATGTGAAAGGTGGCATCCGTAATAAAATAATTAGCCAGCTTAAGAGCCTTAATTCTATCTAAAATTTCCTTTAAAGGAGTCTCAGTCTTAAGAGACTCTTCTAAGGCGTCAAACCAGAAGGCCGCCGCAGTTGTAACTTGTACAATGCAGGCCGTCGGTTGTAAAAGGAAACCCTGATGAATAAATAACTTTTTTAGAAGACCCTCCAATTTCTTATCCATAGGGTCTTTGAAAGCACAACTGTCCTCAATAGGAATAGTTGTACACTTAGCTAGGGTAGATATAGCTCCCTCCACCTTAGGGACTGTTAGCCAAGAGTCCCGGACAGTATCAGATATGGGATACATTTTCTTAAAAGGTGAGAACGGGATACCAGGTCTTTCCCATTCCCGCGTAATAATTTACGAAATTCTCTTAGGAACCGGAAAAACATCAGAGTAAGCAGGCACCTCTAAGTATTTGTCCATCTTACACAATTTCTCTGGTGATACCACAATAGAGTCACAGTCATCCAGAGTCGCTAAAACCTCCCGAAGTAACAGGTGGAGGTGTTCAAGCTTAAATCTAAAGGACATGACGTCCGAGTCAGTCTGAGGTAACACACTTCCCGAGTCGGAAATTCCCCCCTCAGACAGAAGTTCCCTGACCCCCAATTCAGATCCCTGTGAGAGTACTTCGGAAATAGCCAACAAAGCATCAAAAGTCGCAGGATTCGAATTGGCTTCTGTCCTGCTGCATTTGCCCTGCAACACTGGCAACTTAGATAAAACCTCTGTAAGGGTAGATGACATAACTGCAGCCATATCCTGCAGAGTAAATGAAGTGGATGCGGTTGAAAAAACCGGCGTCGCTTGGGTGGGTGTTAAAGGTTGTGACGCTTGGGGAGAAAGTAGCGGCATACCCTGATTCTCAGACTGAGAAGCATCATTAGACACACTTTCCTTAAAGAAAATCTCTTCTTTACATTGTAAGGCCCTTTCAGTACATGAGGGACCAAAAAGTAAGAGGGGGTTCCACAATGGCATCTAAACACATAGAAAAAGTACTTTCCTCAAGTTCAAAAAAATTTTGAACTAAAAAGTGTACTGCGCCTTTAAATAATAAAAGCGCAACAATTTTTCTGTTATCAGTCAAAACAACGTTTGCAGCAATAAAAAGTGCCCTTATGTTCCAAAGTGACTTAACAATATTGCTCCGTTTGTGTGGTTATGCTATATACCAATTTTTATCACACTCCAGGCCCCTGCACCTCGCCACAGCGCTGCTGCGGCGCCTACCTGCCCCCAGATCACAGTGATCCTCCTTGAGTAGCGCTCTGCCCATCGTGGGCGGCACCTAACGAACTCCCGGTCGCCATTATGGAAAATAAACAAACCATAAGCCGAGTATCCGCACAGTAGTTCTCAACACCAGTGCGAGAAAAGAACACACACGGCAGTCTTCTTAATCATTGGGCAGTCTTCTTAATCATTGGGCCACTTACAATTTATATAACAGTCGTACTGAACTTGACTGTAATGGCTGCTTGCTACTGAGGGGGTTCTCCCTGTAATGAAGTCACTTACGGTGCCCTCCCCTTGTGCGGAGCCCCTATAAGCATGGCCCATCCAATAAAAGTAGTCAGGGAAAAAAGCTCTTCACAGACAGAGCTCCTGCTTCCCCTAGAAGTGCAGAACACCTCACTGTCCCGTAAAGAAAAAAGTATGCACTTACCTTTTATGCTGCCCGATAGCAGAACACCCCACTGTCCCGTAGATAAAAAAGTATGCACTTACCTTTTATGCTGCCCGACAGCATGACAGCCACAACAGGGTTCAGAGGTCCATTGGGTCCCTCCTGATGTCATGGTTCAGCCTGGAATTGAACCTGGAACCTGTCTCCATTTCTGCTGCTGTTCTTTCCCAGCCTGTTTTACCACTATGCCACCAGATGGCTTGATCACAGGAAAAGAATATTGTGTTTTTCTGTTTGCTGCAACTTTGGCTCTCTGGCTCCACCTGCTTGCCAGCTAAAACAAATCATGTAATCAGCAGCCTGCTTTATCTGGGATGTTTGTTTGCAATTCTGGGCCTTGACATTGAGAGTTATACTCTGAAACACTCTCAGCTCCTGTATCCTGTGTGAAATACAGATTTGTTGGATTTCCTGATTTCTGCTACAATTACCGACTACTCTTCTGGATAATTCCTTGGTACTGTGTTTCATTTTTGGACTGATTTTGTGGCAATTGATCTTGCCTAAAACTTTCTTTCCTAAGGACTGACTCAGGTACTTTTGCTTGCTTATTTCCTGATACTACAAAGTTCCAATTTGCAGTCTATGCAAGTATCCCGTTTGTTTCTACAAAGTTCCAATTTGCAGTTAATGCAAGTATCCCGTTTGTTTCTACAAAGTACCAGTTTGCAGTTTATGCAAGTTTCCTTAAAGTACCAGTTTATGCAAGTTTCCAGTTTGTTACAACTGTGTCCTGTCTACAGCATATGCAAGTATCTTGCTTGTTATTACAAGGCTCTGCATTCCTGCGTGTTATTACACAGTTCCAGTCTTCAGCATATGCAAGTATCCTGTCTGTTATACAATTTCTGCTTTCCTGCCTGATACTACACAGTTCCAGTTCTACAGCATATGCAAGTATCCTGCTTGTTATTACAAAGCTCTGCTTTCCTGCATGTTATTACACAGTTCCAGTCTTCAGCATATGCAAATATCCTGTCTGTTACACAAAGCTCTGCATTCCTGCCTGTTATTATACAGTTCTGCAGCATATCCAAGTATCCTGCTTGTTATTACAAAGCTCTGCATTCCTGCCTGTTATTTCACTGTTCCAGTCTACAGCATATGCAAGTATCCTGCCTGTTACAAAGAACTGTATTCCTGCCTAATACTACAACCTATAGACTTTATCTTATCTAATTGCATATCTCTACATTGCTTCATCCTATAAATAAAACCATCTCCTTTATTTCCTAAAACCTTGTACCTGTTTAATTATGCCTAAAGGGAAAGACTCACGCAGACAAAACACAACATTACCCCCAAAACCTGACACCTCTGCATAACAGCTCCTTACTCCTGAACCTGCTCCCTTGCAGAATATGACACCTGTAGTCCTGCAAAGAGATGAAGCCTGAGTTAAATGCAGCTTAGGCCATCACCGAAAGGGTAGCATCACATTATGGGAGGCGCAGTGAGAATTATGTCCTACAAGTCCCCATTTCTTTAAAGCCACCAAATGCTTCTCTTATTGTGGAAGAGACTGATCTGGTCTAGGCTACACCCTAGCACAAAGTAGCACTCAGCGGCACCACTTTAAAAATAATAAAGTCTCAATTGAAGAATCTAAAACTAACATCTCACTTTACCTCTTCCTATCACTAACACAGGCAAAGGGAATGACTGGGGTGGGAGGGAAGGGAGGGAGGAACTATATATAAAGCTTTGCTGTGGTGCTCTTTGCCTCCTCCTGCTGACCAGGAGGCGATATCCCATAAGGATGAAATCCGTGCACTCATCGTATCTTGTAAAAGAAATGAGAGGCGCAGTGAGAATTATGTCCCACCAGTTCCCATTGCTTTAAAGCCACCAAATGCTCTACTGTAGAGACTGATAAGGACAACGGCTACAACCCAGACAAAACAGCACACTCTGGCACTGTTTTAAAAATAAACTCTTAATTGAAGAATCAAAAACTAACACCTCACTTTGCCAGCTCCTATCACTATATAAGCCAAATGTAAAAAATTGAAGCTGAGTATGCTACCGCATGTCAGGTAGCTCTAGCTCCCACAATAGTGACCCAAAACACTTCTTTCTATAATAACATCCCAATTGATGTCCTGAGAAACGCCACATAAATCTTAAGCCCCAGTGCGCTGTCGTAGGATCCCCTCCCCTATATAAGTCTAGGAGGATAGCGTCCAAATACAAGAGATCTATCTCATCAAGTGCCCCAATTCCTCTGAGATTCCCAGACCCAGAATAAAAAGTTGGCACTTACCTTTAACATCTGTCCGACAGCAGGGCAGCTCAACAGGTTTAGGAGGTCCTCTCCCTCCCATAGCCCTGTGGAAAATCATAAGCCTGAGTTAATTATGCTTAGACTGTCAGGAGAAGGGCAGCATAAATGTATAGGAGGAGCAGTGAGAATTATGTCCCACCAGTTTCTATTGCTCTAAAGCCACCAATAGCTCTACTGTAGAGACTGATATGGACTAGGCTACACCCTAGAACAAAAGCAGCACTCTCTGGCACTACTTTAAAAATAATAAACTCTTGAATTAAGAATCTTTTCTAACACCTCACTTTACCACTTCCTATCACTAACATAGGCAAAGAGAATGATTGGAGTGGGAGGGAAGGGAGGAGCTATATATAGCAGCTCTGCTGTGGTGCTCTTTGCCTCCTCCTGCTGACCAGGAGGTGAATATCCCACAAGTAAGGATGAAATCCGTGGACTCATCGTCTCTTTAAAAAGAAAATGCATTTCCCAGATATGAAACTGACAGTCTGCAAAAGGAAATATACCGATACCTGAATCATGGCAAATATAAGTACAATACATATATTTAAAACTTTATATAAATACATCAAGTGTCAAACCATAGCTGAGAGTGTCTTAAGTAATGAAAAACAATTTATGTAAGAACTTACCTGATAAATTCATTTCTTTCATATTGGCAAGAGTCCATGAGCTAGTGACATATGGGATATACAATCCTACCAGGAGGGGCAAAGTTTCCCAAACCTCAAAATGCCTATAAATACACCCCTCACCACACCCACAATTCAGTTTAATGAATAGCCAAGCAGTGGGGTGACAAAGAAAGGAGTAGAAAGCATCAACAAAGGAAATTTTGAAATAATTGTGCTTTATACAAAAAATCATAACCACCATAAAAAGGGTGGGCCTCATGGACTCTTGCCAATATGAAAGAAATGAATTTATCAGGTAAGTTCTTACATAAATTATGTTTTCTTTCATGTAATTGGCAAGAGTCCATGAGCTAGTGACATATGGGATATCAATACCCAAGATGTTGAGTCTTCCACTCAAGAGTCACTAGAGAGGGAGGGAATAAAACAAAAAACAGCCATATTCCGCTGAGAAAATAATCCACAACCCAAAAATAAGTTATTTTCACTTTTGAAAGAAAAAAACTTAAATCAAAAAGCAGAAGAATCAAACTGAAACAGCTGCCTGAAGAACTTTTCTACCAAAAACTGCTTCCGAAGAAGAAAATACATCAAAATGGTAGAATTTAGTAAATGTATGCAAAGAGGACCAAGTGGCTGCTTTGCAAATCTGATAAACTGAAGCTTCATTCTTAAAAGCCCACGAAGTAGAGACTGATCTAGGCTTGATGAATCAAAAGTTTCAACCAAGAAGCCAAGGAAATAGCAGAAGCTTTCTGACCTTTCCTAGGACCAGAAAATAAAACAAACTGGAAGTCTTCCTAAAATTTTTAGTAGCTTCCACATATTTCAAAGCTCTTACCACATCCAAAGAATGTAAGGATCTCTCCAAAGAATTCTTAGGATTAGGACATAAAGAAGGGACAACAATTTCTCTACTAATGTTGTTAGAATTCACAACCTTAGGTAAAAATTGAAAAGAAGTCCGCAAAACTGCCTTATCCTGATGAAAAATCAGAAAAGGAGACTCACAAGAAAGAGCAGATAGCTCAGAAACTCTTCTAACAGAAGAGATAGCCAAAAGGAACAACACTTTCCAAGAAAGTAGTTTAATGTCCAAAGAATGCATAGGTTCAAATGGAGGAGCCTGTAAAGCCCTCAGAACCAAATTAAGACTCCAAGGAGGAGAGATTGATTTAATGACAGGCTTAATAACGAACTAAAGCCTGTTCAAAACAGTGTATATCAGGAAGTATAGCAATTTTTCTGTGAAATAAAACAGAAAGAGCGGGGATTTGTCCTTTCAAGGAACTTGCAGACAAACCCTTATCCAAACCATCCTGAAGAAACTGCAAAATTCTAGGAATTCTAAAAGAATGCCAGGAGAAATTATGAGAAGAACACAATGAAATGTAAGTCTTCCAAACTTTATAATAAATCTTTCTAGAGACAGATTTACGAGCTTGTAACATAGTATTAATCACTGAATCAGAGAAACCTCTATGACTTAGAACTAAGCGTTCAATTTCCATACCTTCAAATTTAATGATTTGAGATCCTGATGGAAAAACAGACCTTGAGATAGTAGGTCCGGCCGTAACGGAAGTGGCCAAGGCGGGCAACTGGACATCCGAATCAGATCCGCATACCAAAACCTGTGTGGCCATGCTGGAACCACCAGCAACACAAAAGACTGTTCCACGATGATTTTGGAAATCACTCTTGGAAGGAGAACTAGAGGCGGGAAGATGTAAGCAGGTTGATAACACCAAGGAAGTGTCAGCGCATCCACTGCTTCCGCCTGAACATCCCTGGACCTGGACAGGTATCTGGGAAGTTTCTTGTTTAGATGAGAGGCCATGAGATCTATCTCTGGAAGCCCCCACACATCTGAACAATCTGAGAAAACACATCTGGATGGAGAGACCACTCCCCAGGATGTAAAGTCTGGCGGCTGAGATAATCCGCCTCCCAATTGTCTACACCCAGGATATGCACAGCAGAGATTAGACAGGAGCTGGATTCCGCCCAAGCAAGTATCCAAGATACTTCTTTCATAGCTTGGGGACTGAGAGTCCCACCCTGATGATTGACATAAGCCACAGTTGTGATATTGTCTGTCTGAAAACAAATGAACGGTTCTCTCTTTAGTAGAGGCCAGAACTGAAGAGCCCTGAGAATTGAACCGAGTTCTAAAATATTTATTGGTAATCTCGCCTCTTGAGATTTCCAAACCCCTTGTGCTGTCAGAGACCCCCAAACAGCTCCCCAACCTGAAAGACTCGCATCTGTTGTGATCACAGTCCAGGTTGGCCGAACAAAAGAAGCCCCTTGAACCAAACGACGGTGATCTATCCACCATGTCAGAGAGTGTCGTACATTGGAATTCAAGGATATTAATTGTGATATAATCCCTGCACCATTGATTCAGCATAAAAAGCTGTAGAGGTCTCATGTGAAAACGAGCAAAGGGGATTGCGTCCGATGCTGCAGTCATGAGACCTAAAACTTCCATGCACATAGCCACTGAAGGGAATGACTGAGACTGAAGGAGCCGACATGCTGCGACCAATCTTAAACGTCTCTTGTCTGTTAGAGACAGAGTCATGGACACTGAATCTATCTGGAAGCCTAAAAAGGTGACCTTTGTCTGAGGAATCAAACTTTTTGGTAAATTGATCCTCCAACCATGTTTCCGAAGAAACAACACAAGTTGATTCGTGTGAGATTCTGCAGTATGTAAAGACTGAGCTAGTACCAAGATATCGTCCAAATAAGGAAACACCGCAATACCCTGTTCTCTGATTACAGATAGTAGGGCACCCAGAACCTTTGAAAAGATTCTTGGAGCTGTTGCTAGGCCAAATGGAAGAGCAACAAATTGGTAATGCTTGTCTAGAAAAGAGAATCTCAGAAACTGATAGTGTTCTGGATGAATCGGAATATGAAGGTATGCATCCTGCAAGTCTATTGTGGACATATAATGTCCTTGCTGAACAAAAGGCAGAATAGTCCTTATAGTCACCATTTTGAAAGTTAGTACTCTTACATAACGATTCAAAATTTTCAGATCCAGAACTGGTCTGAACAAATTTTCTTTCTTTGGTACAATGAATAGGTTTGAATAAAACCCCAAACCTTGTTCCTGAGGAGGAACTGGCATGATTACCCCTGAAGACTCCAGGTCTGAAACACATTTCAGAAAAGCCTGACCTTTTACTGGATTTACAGGAATGTGTGAGAGAAACAATCTTCTCACAGGAGGTCTTACTTTGAATCCTATTCGATGCCCTTGAGAGACAATGCTCTGAATCCAATGATTTTGGACAGATTTTATCCAAAAACCCTTGAAAAACCTTAATCTGCCCCCTACCAGCTGAGCTGGAATGAGGGCCGCACCTTCATGCGGACTTAGGGGCAGACTTTGGTTTCCCAAATGGCTTAAATTTATTCCAATTTGAGGAAGGCTTCCAACTGGAAGCAGATTCCTTGGGAGGAGGATTGAGTTTTTGTTCCTTATTCTGACAAAAGGAACGAAAACGGTTAGAAGCCTTAGATTTACCCTTAGGTTTTTTATCCTGAGGCAAAAAAACTCATTTTCCTCCAGTGATAGTTGAAATAATAGAATCCAACTGAGAACCAAATAAATTATTACCTTGGAAAGAAAGAGATAGTAATCTAGTTTTAGATGTCATATCATCATTCCAAGATTTAAGCCACAAAGCTCTTCTGGCTAATAAAGCTAAAGACATGGATCTAACATCAATTTTGATATCAAAAAATGGCATCACAAATAAAATGATTAGCATGTTGCAGTAGGCGAACAATGCTAGATATGTCAGAATCCAATTCATGTTGCGCTAAATTTTCCAACCAGAAAGTTGATGCAGCCGCAACATCACCCAAAGAAATAGCAGGTCTGAGAAGATGACCTGAATATAAATAGGCCTTCCTTAGATAAGATTCAAGCTTCCTATCTAAAGGGTCCTTAAAGGAAGTGCTATCTTCCATAGGAATAGTGGTACGTTTAGCAAGAGTAGAAATAGCCCCATCAACTTTGGGGATTTTTTCCCAAAACTCTATAGATTTTGCTGGTAAAGGATACAATCTCTTAAACCTTGAAGAAGGAATAAAGGAAGTACCTGGCTTATTCCATTCCCTAGAAATCATATCAGAAATAGCCTGAGGAATGGGAAAAACACCTGGAGAAAAAACAGGAGGTTTAAAAACAGCATTTAAACGTTTATTAGACTGAACGTCAATAGGACTGGTTACCTCAATATCCAAAGTAATTAACACTTCTTTTAATAAAGAACGCATATACTCTATTTTAAATAAATAAGTAGATTTGTCAGTGTCAATAGCTGAGGAAGGATCTTCTGTTTCAGATAGATCCTCATCATTAGAGGATGAATTATTATGTTGCTGGTCATTTGAAATTTCATCAGCTAAATGAGAAGTTTTAAAAGACCTTTTACGTTTATTAGAAGGTGGAAATGCAGACAAAGCCTTCATAATAGATTCAGAAACAAATTCTTTAAAATTTACAGGTATATCATGCACATTAGAAGTTGAAGGAACTGCAACTGGCAATGTACTATTACTGATAGAAACTATCTGCATGTAAAAGTTTATCATGACAACTATTACAAATGACATTCGGTGGAATAATTTCTACAATTTTACAACAAATGCACTTAGCTTTGGTAGAACCGATGTCGGCAGCAATGTTCCAGCAGAAACTTCAGAGACAGGATCAGATTGGGACATCTTGCTCAATGTAAGAGAAAAAACAACATATAAAGCAAAATTAACTATTTCCTTAAATGACAGTTTCAGGAATGGGAAAAAACAATTTATGTAAGAACTTACCTGATAAATTCATTTCTTTCATATTAGCAAGAGTCCATGAGCTAGTGACGTATGGGATATACATTCCTACCAGGAGGGGCAAAGTTTCCCAAACCTTAAAATGCCTATAAATACACCCCTCACCACACCCACAATTCAGTTTAACGAATAGCCAAGAAGTGGGGTGATAAGAAAAAAGTGCGAAAGCATATAAAATAAGGAATTGGAATAATTGTGCTTTATACAAAAAAATCATAACCACCACAAAAAAGGGCGGGCCTCATGGACTCTTGCTAATATGAAAGAAATGAATTTATCCAGGTAAGTTCTTACATAAATTATGTTTTCTTTCATGTAATTAGCAAGAGTCCATGAGCTAGTGACGTATGGGATAATGACTACCCAAGATGTGGATCTTTCCACACAAGAGTCACTAGAGAGGGATAAAATAAAGACAGCCAATTCCTGCTGAAAATAATCCACACCCAGAATAAAGTTTAATGAAAAACATAAGCAGAAGATTCAAACTGAAACCACTGCCAGAAGTACTTTTCTACCAAAAACTGCTTCAGAAGAAGAAAACACATCAAAATGGTAGAATTTAGAAAAAATATGCAAAGAGGACCAAGTTGCTGCTTTGCAAATCTGATCAATCGAAGCTTCATTCCTAAACGCCCAGGAAGTAGAAACTGACCTAGTAGAATGAACTGTAATCCTTAGAGGCGGAGTTTTACCCGACTCGACATAAGCATGATGAAATAAAGATTTCAACCAAGATGCCAAAGAAATGGCAGAAGCTTTCTGGCCTTTTCTAGAACCGGAAAAGATGACAAATAATACAAAGCTCGAACAGCATCCAAAGAATGCAATGGTTTCTCCTAGAATTCATAGGATTAGGACATAATGAAGGAACCACAATTTCTCTACTAAGGTTGTTAGAATTCACCACCTTAGGTAAAAAATTCAAAAGAAGTTCGCAGCACCGCCTCATCCTGATGAAAAATCAGAAAAGGAGACTCACAAGAAAGAGCAGATAATTCAGAGACTCTTCTGGCAGAAGAGATGGCCAAAAGAAACAAAACTTTCCAAGAAAGTAATATAACGACCAAAGAATACATGGGTTCAAAAGGAGGAGCTTGAAAAGCCCCCAGAACCAAATTCAAACTCCAAGGAGGAGAAATTGACTTAATAACAGGTTTTATACGAACCAAAGCTTGTACAAAACAATGAAATATCAGGAAGATTAGCAATCCTTCTGTGAAAAAAGAACAGAAAGAGCAGAGATTTGTCCTTTCAAGGAACTTGCGGACAAACCTTTATCTAAACCATCCTGAAGAAACTGAAAAATTCTCGGTATTCAAAAAGAATGCCAAGAAAAAATGATGAGAAAGACACTAAGAAATATAAGTCTTCCAGACTCTATAATATATCTCACTAGATACAGATTTACGAGCCTGTCACATAGTATTAAACACAGAGTCAGAGAAACCTTCTTTGACCAAGAATCAAGCGTTCAAACTCTATACCTTAAAATTTAAGGATTTGAGATCCTGATGGAAAAAAAGGACCTTGTGACAGAAAGTCTGGTCTTAACGGAAGAGTCCACAGCTGGCAAGAGACCATCCGGACAAGATCCGCATACCAAAACCTGTGAGGCCATGCTGGAGCTACCAGCAGGACAAACGAGCATTCCTTATAATCTTGGAGAATACTCTTGGAAGAAGAACTAGAGGCGGAAAAATATAGGCAGGATGATACTTCCAAGGAAGTGATAATGCATCCACTGCCCCCGCCCGAGGATCCCAGGATCTGGACAGATACCAGGGAAGTTTCTTGTTTAGATGAGAAGCCATCAGATCTATTTCTGGGAGTTCCCACATTTGAACAATCTGAAGAAATACCTCTGGGTGAAGAGACCATTCGCCCGGATGCAACGTTTGGCGACTGAGATAATCCGCTTCCCAATTGTCTATACCTGGGATATAAAACGCAGAGATTAGACAGGAGCTGGATTCCGCCCAAACCAAAATTCGAGATACTTCTTTCATAGCCAGAGGACTGTGAGTCCCTCCTTGATGATTGATGTATGCCACAGCTGTGACATTGTCTATCTGAAAACAAATGAACAACTCTCTCTTCAGAAGAGGCCAAGACTGAAGAGCTCTAAAAATTGCACGGAGTTCAAAAATATTGATCGGTAATCTCACCTCCTGAGATTCCCAAACCCCTTGTGCCGTCAGAGACCCCCACACAGCTCCCCAACCTGTAAGACTTGCATCTGTTGAGATTATAGTCCAGGTCGGAAGAACAAAGAAGCCCCCTGAACTAAACGATGGTGAACTGTCCACCATGTCAGAGAGTGTCGTATAATCGGTTTAAAGATATTAATTGAGATATCTTTGTGTAATCCCTGCACCACTGGTTCAGCATACAGAGCTGAAGAGGTCGCATGTGAAAACGAGCAAAGGAGATCGCATCCGATGCGGCAGTCCTAAGACCTAAAATTTCCCATGCATAAGGCTACCAAAGGGAATGATTGTGACTGAAGGTTTTGACAAGCTGATATCAATGTTAAACTTCTCTTATCTGACAAGGACAGAGTCATAGACACTGAATCTATCTGGAAACCTAAAAAGGTTACCCTTGTCTGAGGAAACAATGAACTGATTGGTAAATTGATCCTCCAACCATGATCTTGAAGAAACAACACAAGTCGATTCGTATGAGATTCTGCGAAAATGTGAAGACTGAGCAAGTACCAAGATATCGTCCAAAAAAGGAAATACCAAAACCCTGTTCTCTGATTACAGACAGAAGGGCACCGAGAACCTTTGAAAAAAATTCTTGGAGCAGGCGCTAGGCCAAACGGTAGAGCCACAAAACTGGTAATGCTTGTCTAAAAAGAGAATCTCAGAAACTAAAAGTGATCTGGATGAATCGGAATATGCAGATATGCATCCTGTAAATCTATTGTAGACATATAATGCCCTTGCTAAACAAAAGGCAGGATAGTCCTACAGTTACCATCTTGAATGTTGGTATCCTTACATAATGATTCAATATAGATAGATCCGGAACTGGTCTGAAGGAATTGACCTTCTTTGGTACAATGAAGAGATAGAATAAAACCCCAGCCCCTGTTCCAGAACTGGAACTGGCATAATTACTCCAGCCAACTCTAGATCTGAAACACATTTCAGAAATGCTGAGCCTTTGCTGTGTTTACTGGGACACGGGAAAGAAAAAAATCTCTTTGCAGGAGGCCTTAACTTGAAGCCAATTCTGTACCTTAAAAGAAAACGTAAACTGCCCCATACCAGCTGAGCTGGAATGAGGGCCGCACCTTCATGGGTATTTAGGAGCTGGCTACAGGTTTCTATAAGACTTGGATATATTCCAAACTGGAAATGGTTTCCAAACTGATACCGCTCCTGAGGATGAAGGATCAGGCTTTTGTTCCTTGTTGTGAGGAAAGGAACGAAAATGATTGTTAGACCTAAATTTACCTTAGATTTTTTTATCCTTTGGTAAAAAAGTTCCCTTCCCTCCAGTAACAGTTGAGATAATAGAATCCAACTGAAAATCGAATAATTTATTACCCTGGAAAGAAAGGGAAAGCAAAGTAGACTTAGATAACATATCAGCATTCCAAGTTTTAAGCCATAAAGCTTTTCTAGCTAAAATAGCTAGAGACATATACCTGACATCAACTCTAATGATATCAAAAGATGGTATCACAAATAAAATTATTAGCATGTTATAGAATAATAATAATGCTATAAAATTATGATCTGTTACTTGTTGCGCTAAAGCTTCTAACCATAAAGTTGAAGCTGCAGCAACATCCGCTAAAAATATAGCAGGTCTAAGAAGATTACCTGAACATAAGTAAGCTTTTCTTAGAAAGGATTCGATCTTCCTATCTAAAGGATCCTTAAATGAAGTACTATCTGCCATAGGAATAGTAGTACGTTTAGCAGGAGTAGAGACAGCCCCATTAACCTTAGAGATTTTGTCCCAAAACTCTAATCTGTAAAATGGCACAGGATATAATTGCTTAAACGTTTAGAAGGAGTAAATGAATTACCCAAATTATTCCATTCCCTGGAAATTACTTCAGAAATAGCATCAGGGAGAGAAAACACTTTTGGAATAACTACAGGAGATTTAAAAACCTTATTTAAACGTTTAGATTTAGTATCAAGAGGACCAGAATCCTCTATTTCTAATGCAATTAATACTTCTTTAAGTAAAGAACGAATAAATTCCATCTTGAACAAATACAAAGATTTATCAGCATCAACCTCTGAGACAGAAACCTCTGAACCAGAAGAACCATTATCAGTATCAGAATGATGATGTTCATTTAAAAATTCATCTGAAAAAGGAGAAGTTTTAAAAGACTTTTATGTATACTAGAAGGAGAAATAACAGACATAGCCTTCTTAATGGATTTAAAAAATAAAATCTCTTATGTTATCAGGAACACTCTGAAAATTAGATGTTGACGGAACAGCAACAGGTAATGTAACAGTACTAAAAGAAATTTTATCTGCATTAATAAGTTTGACATGACATGCAATACAAACAACAGCTGGAGAAACAGAAACCAAAAGTTTATAGCAGATACACTTAGCTTGGTAGCTCCAGCACTGGGCAGTGATTTTCCTGAAGTATCTTCTGACTCAGTTGCAACGTGGAACATCTTGCAATATGTAAAAGAAAAAACAACATATAAAGCAAAATTGATCAAATTCCTTAAATGACAGTTTCAGGAATGGGAAAAAAATGCCAGTGAACAAGCTTCTAGCAACCAGAAGCAATAAATAATGAGACTTAAATAATGTGGAGACAAAAATGACGCCCATATTTTTTAGCGCCAAAAAAGACGCCCACATTATTTGGCGCCTAAATGCTTTTGGCGCCAAAAATGACGCCACATCCGGAACGCCGACATTTTTGACGCAAAAAAAGGTCAAAAAATGACGCAACTTCCGGCGACACGTATGACGCCGGAAACAGAAAAAAATTTTTGCGCCAAAAAAGTCAGCGCCAAGAATGACACAATAAAATGAAGCATTTTCTGCCCCCGCAAGCCTAACAGCCCACAGGGAAAAAGTCAAATTTTTTTTTAAGGTAAGAAAAAATGATTGAAACAAATGCATTTATCCCAAATATGAAACTGACTGTCTGAAAATAAGGAATGTTGAACATCCTGAGTCAAGGCAAATAAATGTTTGAATACATATATTTAGAACTTTATAAAAAAGTGCCCAACCATAGCTTAGAGTGTCACAGAAAATAAGCTTACTTACTTACCCCAGGACACTCATCTACATGTTGTAGAAAGCCAAACCAGTACTGAAACGAAAATCAGCAGAGGTAATGGTATATATATATATATATAAGAGTATATCGTCGATCTGAAAAGGGAGGTAAGAGATGAATCTCTACGACCGATAACAGAGAACCTATGAAATAGACCCCGTAGAAGGAGATCATTGCATTCAAATAGGCAATACTCTCCTCACATCCCTCTGACATTCACTGCACGCTGAGAGGAAAACCGGGCTCCAACCTGCTGCGGAGCGCATATCAACGTAGAATCTAGCACAAACTTACTTCACCACCTCCATAGGAGGCAAAGTTTGTAAAACTGAATTGTGGGTGTGGTGAGGGGTGTATTTATAGGCATTTTAAGGTTTGGGAAACTTTGCCCCTCCTGGTAGGAATGTATATCCCATACGTCACTAGCTCATGGACTCTTGCTAATTACATGAAAGAAAATGCAAAAGCATAGGCCTCTTGATAGAAAAGAAAGCAGGAGGCAAACAACAATGGGGTATTGAATTAATGAAGAAAAAATTGGCGCCAAGTATGACGCACAACGTAACGTAAACTTTTTTGGCGCCAAAAATGACACACTTGCGTCACTAATGAGGCCGCTGTGTGAAAGGTCTCGACGTCACGTATGACGTCGGAAATGACGAAGTTGCGTCAAAAACGTAATTTTCCCGCGCCAAAAAAGTTTGTGCCAAAAATGACGCAATAAAGTCTAACATTTGACGCACCTGCGGGCCTAATACCCGCAAATGCAAAAGTAGTCAAATTGAAAAAGACTAAACCCCAGGTAAGAAACAAATTTCTTAAAGTGTTTATATTCCCAAATATGAAACTGACATAAGGAAATACATGAACCTGACTCATGGCAAATATAAGTACAATACATATATTTAGAACTTTATATAATTTGCATAAAGTGCCAAACCATAGCTGAGAGTGTCTTAAGTAAATGAAAACATACTTACCAAAAGACACCCATCCACATATAGCAGATAGCCAAACCAGTACTAAAACAGTTCTTTAGTAGAGGTAATGGTAAATTTGAGAGTATATCGTCGATCTGAAAAGGGAGGTAGGAGATGAATCTCTACGACCGATAACAGAGAACCCATGAAAAAGACCCCCGTTAGGGAAATCATCGTATTCAATTGGTGATACTCCCTTCACGTCCCTCTGACATTCGCTGTACTCAGAGGAATCGGGCTTCAACAATGCTGAGAAGCGCATATCAATGTAGAAATCTTAGCACAAACTTACTTCACCACCTCCATAGGAGGCAAAGTTTGTAAAACTGAATTGTGGGTGTGGTGAGGGGTGTATTTATAGGCATTTTGAGGTTTGGGAAACTTTGCCCTTCCTGGTAGGATTGTATATCCCATATGTCACTAGCTCATGGACTCTTGCCAATTACATGAAAGAAAATTAGGCCCAGGTTGCTTTATAATAGACTGGATCACACAGCAGCAGTTTTGTCAGTCAAAAATTCAGCAGCAGAGTCCCTTTTTCTCTCTTGCTTGGGATTATATTTTGCAATATAATCCCAACCATATTATTTCTAATCATTGTAAAATTTGGATGATAGGCCCTTCGGATGTTTAGCATTGATTGGTTTCTGGGGAATGTCATTTTAACAGCCAACTGTCTCTTGGTTGTAATTCTGGATTTAGGCCATCGGGGGCAGCAGACAAGACAAACCGTTTCTTTTTTTGTTTTAACACTGCTATACAGTGAATATATATTTCTTTAAAAATGTTTATTTAATATACTATAAATTCTTGATATTAACAAGTCACATGTTCCAAGTGTATTGGACCATGTCATACTATTCATCCTGATAATTTTAATATGAAACACCAGTATGTTTCTATTGATCATAACGACAAACAACTACACTATCAAACATTTGCTCTCCCCCAAAATCAAAATCCTGGCATATATTCATACAAACAAAGTCTATTTCACATTCCCAACAATTTTTGAATACACAGATCCATGTTCATGGCTAAGGACATCTTGTCTGTAAAAGAAAGGAGAAAAATGTCAAACATGTATACATCTACTTGTTGTATTTATCAGCTCAGCAAATATTTAATATAGTATGTCCCAGATAAATACCTATATACATATATGTTTTATTTGAGTATTTCAAACTCACATGAAAACCTGGCACCATTCCTTTTGCAAGATTCATTTTTTTTTATGTCATACAGACTCTTGCAATGCTAATTTGTCTGGGGCTGCATATTGGAAACTCTGCAGGGGACAATTCACACCCAGGTTACAATTAGTAATTTCTTCAGCTAAAAATTTTCCCTACGAATCTCATTAGGCCTCAAAGAAAAATCCCAGACACCACGTCTCTATTAACCCAGGGGTTCCTGTGACCTAGGTAATGAGACAGATGCTCTCTTTGAAATAACTTGCCTTTTCTCTAATTGAAACAGAGAGAGGGGGTATGTTTACACAGAGTTTCAAAAATAAAAGGAGTTCTTGGTCTGATCATAAATTTATGATCAGATATATATACATTATATATATATTATCTAATAACTCAGATATCCTGACATGCCAGACGTTTATGCAAAAGAATAGACAGTGCAGAAATCTGACCCTTCAGAGTACTGACTGACAAACCTTTCTTCAGGCCCTCCTGAAGAAGACACAAAATTTGAGAAACGCTTAATTTGTTCCAAGAAAAACCCTTAGAATCACACCAATAAAGGTATTTACACCATACACTATGGTAAATTCTGCGTTTACAAACCTGAAGCATAGTATCTATGACTTTCTCAGAGAAGCCACGTCTAGCCAAACCTAGACGTTCAATCTCCAAGCAGTCAGCTTCAGAAAAACCAGATTTGGATGAAGGAAGGGACCCTGAAGAAGGTCCTTCCTCAGAGGTAACCTCCAGGGCGGAAGAGATGACATCGTCACCAGATCCTGCGGGGCCATGCAGGAGCTATTAGAATCACAGAAGCCCTCTCCTGCTTAATGCGAGCAATTACTCATGTAACAAGAGCAAACAAAGAAAACAGGTCAGAACGACTTGAAGATCTCTTGACCTTGAACCGTATTTTGGAAGCTTGGCATTTTGACAAGACGCCATCAGATCCAACTCCGGAACCCCCAACCTGAGTGTTATCATTGTGAAAACCTCTGGGTGGAGAGCCCACTCTCCTGGATGAAAAGTCCGTCTGGTCAGAAAATCTGATACATTGTGTGGCGCAGACTGAATTAGCAAGGTTGAAATAGCGCACCAGATCCATATAGCAAGACAGAAGATCAGGTACCAGCTCAGCATACGTCCCTAAACCATCCATAACTTCTAGCCCACGATTTCTAATGTGGCCTGACTGCTAAAAAAAACACTGGCTCTAACAAGCAAACATGCTAGTGTAACATAGGAAAAGTACCAAAAACAATCTCAGAGAAATAAAGACGTTGAAATCCCTACTTTATGTGTGGAAAGAACAAATATATTACCGCTCCTAATGCGGTATGACTGAAATAACACTGCTACTGAGATTATATTGTATAGTCCTCAAAATCCACAAAACAGATTGATTTCTACATAACTGCATATTCTAATGGCAGTAGTGTATGAAATGCATGCCTGAACCAGATTCTCTCTATAGGCAACACGATATTTGAGGACAAGTGTCTACAAACAGATAAATTACCCAGCTTCTATATGGTCAGTCAGCAGAGGTCCTGTAAGACAGAAAGGAAAAACTAAATGTATGCTTACCTGATAAATTACTTTCTTTTACAATATGACGAGTCCACGGATTTCATCCTTACTTGTGGGATATTAACCTCCTGCTAACAGGAAGTGGCAAAGAGCACCACAGCAGAGCTGTGTATATGTGTGTGTGTATATATATATATATATATATATATATATATATATATATATATATATATATATATATATAGCCCCTCCCCTTCCCCTCCACCCTCAGTCATTTGGCCGAAGGTTATAGGAAGAGAAAAGGAAAGGCTAAAAAGGTGCAGAGGTGACTGAAGTTTTCAAAAAATTAAATAAACCAGTCTTAAAATAACAGGGAGGGCAGTGGACTCATCATATCGTAAAAGAAAGTAATTTATCAGGTAAGCATAAATTTAGTTCTCTTTTACAAAGATATGAAGAGTCCACAGATTTCATCCTTACTTGTGGGAAACCAATACCAAAGCAATAGGACACGGATGAAAGGGAGGGACAATACAGGAACCTAAACAAAAAGGCACCACTGCTTGAAGAACCTCTCCCCCAAAGATAGCCTCAGAAGAAGCAAAAGTATCAAATTTGGAAAAAGTGAGAAGGGACGACCAAGTCGCAGCCTTACATATCTGTTCCACAGATGCATCATTTTTAAAAGCCCAGGTGGAAGCCACAGCCCTAGTAGAATGATCCGTAATTCTTTCAGGAGGCTGCTGTCCAGCAGTCTCATATGCCAGGCGGATGATACTTCTCAGCCAAAAAGAAAGAGATAGCCGTAGCTTTCTGACCCCTACGCTTTCCAGAATAAACAATGAATAATGAAGATGATTGACAGAAATCCTTAGTTGCCTGTAAGTAAAACTTTAAGACACGGATCACGTCCAAGTTATGTAACAGACGCTCCTTCTTAGGAGGATTAGGACACAATGAAGGAACAACAATTTCCTGATTAATATTCTTATTCGAAACAACCTTAGGAAGGAACCCAGGTTAGGTACATAAAACCACCTCATCAGAATGAAATATGAGATAAGGCGAATCACACTACAATGCTGAAAGCTCAGAAACTCTTCGAGCAGAAGAAATAGCAACCAAAAACAGAACTTTCCAAGATAATAGATTAATATCTATGGAATGCATAGGTTCAAACGGAATCCCTTGCAGAACTTGAAGAACTAAATTCAAACTCCAGGGAGGAGTAATAGGTATAAATACAGGCTTAATTCTAGATAGAGCCTGATAAAAAGACTGAACATCTGATACATTTGCCAAACGTTTGTGAAACAGAATTGACAAAGCTGTAATTTGTCCCTTTAAGGAACTTGCTGATAACCCTTTCTCTAATCCTTCTTGGAGAAAAGACAAAATCCTAGGAATCCTAACTTTACTCCATGAGTAACCCTTGGATTCACATCAATAAAGATATTTACGCCATATCTTATGATAGATCTTTCTAGTGACAGGCTTTCTAGCCTGTATCAAAGTATTGATAACTGAATCAGAGAATCCTCGCTTCGATAAATTCAAGCGTTCAATCTCCACGCAGTCAGTTGCAGAGAAATTAGATTTGGATGTTGGAAAGGACCTTGAATGAGAAGGTCCTGTCTCAATGGAAGTTTCCACGGTGGCAGAGAGGACATGTCCACTAGATCCACATACCGAGTCCTGCGTGGCCACGCAGGCGCTATCAGGATCACTGAAGCTCTCTCCTGTTTGATTCGAGCAATCACGGGTGGGAGGAGAAGAAACGGCGGAAATGCATAAGCTAGGCTGAACCACCAAGGTACTGCCAAGGCATCTATCTGTTGGGCCTGAGGATCCCTTGACCAGGATCCCTTGACCGGGATCCGTATCTTGGAAGCTTGGCATTCTGACGAGATGCCATCAAATCCAATTTCCGGTCTGCCCCATCTAAGAATCAATGAGGCAAATACTTCTGGGTGAAGTTCCCACTCCCCCGGATGAAAAGTCTGTCGACTTAGAAAATCTACTTCCCAGTACTCTACCCCTGGGATGTAGATCGCTGAGAGATGACAATAGTGGGCCTCTGCCCAACTGATTATCTTGGATACTTCTATCATCGATAAGGAACTCCTTGTTCCCCCCTGATGATTGACATATGCCACAGTCGTTACGTTGTCCGACTGGAATCTGATGAATTTGGCCGAAGCCAACTGAGGCCACGCCTGAAGCGCATTGAATATTGCTCTCAGTTCCAGAATATTGATTGGAAGTAGCGACTCCACCTGAGCCCAAACACCCTGTGCCTTCAGGGAGTTCCAAACTGCACCCCAGCCCAGAAGGCTGGCATCTGTTGTCACTATCATCCACAAGGGTCTGCGGAAACAAGTCCCCTGGGATAGATGATCTGGCGACAACCACCAAAGAAGAGAGTTTCTGGTCTCTTGATCCAGAATTATCTTTGGAGATAAATCTGCATAATCCCCATTCCACTGATTGAGCATGCACAGTTGCAGTGCTCTGAGATGAAAGCGAGCAAACGGAACGATGTACCATTAATCCGATTACCTCCATACCCTGAGCCACTGATGGCCGAGGAATGGACAGAAGTGCTCGGCAAGCATTCAAAATCTTTGATTTTCTGACCTTCGTCAGAAATACTTTCATGGCTACTGAGTCTATCAGAGTTCCCAAGAAAGGAACCCTTGTCTGTGGAACAAGTGAACTCTTCTCTATGTTCACCTTCCAGCCATGAGTTCTCAGAAAAGACAACACTGTGACCGTGTGAGATTTTGTCAGATGATATGTTGACGCCTGAATCAGAATATTGTCCAGATAAGGCGCCAACACTATCCCTTGCGGTCTGAGAACCGCCAAAAGAGACCCTAGAACCTTTGTGAAGATTCTGGATGCTGTGGCCAACCCGAAAGGAAGAGCCACGAACTGATAATGTTTGTCAAAGAAGGCAAACCTTAGAAACCGATGATGATCTTTGTGGATTGGAATATGAAGGTAAGCATCCTTCAAATCCACGGTAGTCATATATTGACCCTCATGAATCATTGGCAAAATCGTTCGAATTGTCTCCATCTAGAATGATGGAACTCTTAGAAATTTGTTTAGACACGAGGTCCAAAATGGGTCTGAACGTTCCCTCTTTCTGGGGACCACAAATATGTTTGAGTAAAACCCCTGTCCCAATTTTGGAACAGGACAGATTACTCCCATAGTAAAAAGGTCTTTTACACAGCGTAAGAACGCCTCTCTCTTTATCTAGTTTGCAGATAATTTTGAAAGATGAAATCTCCCTCTTGGGAGAAAATCCTTGAATTCCAATTTATAACCATGGGTCACTATTTCTAGTGCCCAGGAATCCTGAACATCTCATGCCCAAGCCTGAGCAAAGAAAGAAAGTCTGCCCCCTATTAGATCCGGTCACGTATCGGTGGCCACCACTTCATGCTGCTTTGTGGAAGAAGAAGTGGGGGGTCCTCCTTTAAAGTTCAGAAAGAAAAAAAAAAATATTCTGCTTACCCCTCATTTTAACCGACCTATCCTGAGGTAGGGCATGGCCCTTACCTCCTGTTATATCAGAAATGATCTCCTTCAATTCTGGCCCAAAAAGGGTCTTACCTTTAAAGGGAATAACTACAAACATATAATTTGATGACACATCAGCAGAACAAGATTTGAGCCACAATGCTCTACGTGGCTTATATAGCAAATCCTGCATTTTATGCCACTAATTTAGCAATTAAAAAAGCGGCATCAGTAAAAAAAAGAATTAGCTAGCTTAAGAGCCTTAATTCTATTTAGAATGTCATCTAATGGAGTCTCAACCTTAATAGACTCTTCTAGAGCCTCAAACCAAAAAGCTGCTGCAGTAGTTACTGGAACAATGCAAGCCGTAGGTTGTAAAAGAAATCCCTGATTAACAAATAATTGCTTTAGTAAACCCTCTAATTTCTTATCCATAGGAAACATTTTCTTAAAATTAGGAGAGGGAGAAAACATAATTTATGCTTACCTGATAAATTTATTTCTCTTGTAGTGTGTTCAGTCCACGGGTCATCCATTACTTATGGGATATATTCTCCTTCCCAACAGGAAGTTGCAAGAGGATCACCCAAGCAGAGATGCTATATAGCTCCTCCCCTCACATGTCATATCCAGTCAATCGACCGAAACAAGACGAGAAAGGAGAAACTATAAGGTGCAGTGGTGACTGGAGTTATAATTTTAAAATTTAGAACCTGCCTTAAAAAGACAGGGCGGGCCGTGGACTGAACACACTACAAGAGAAATAAATTTATCAGGTAAGCATAAATTATGTTTTCTCTTGTTAAGTGTGTTCAGTCCACGGGTCATCCATTACTTATGGGATACCAATACCAAAGCTAAGTACACGGATGATGGGAGGGACAAGGCAGGAACATTAAACAGAAGGAACCACTGCCTGTAGAACCTTTCTCCCAAAACCAGCCTCCGAAGAAGCGAAAGTGTCAAATTTGTAAAATTTGGAAAAAGTATGAAGTGAAGACCAAGTTGCAGCCTTGCAAATCTGTTCAGAGGCCTCATTCTTAAAGGCCCAGGTGGAAGCCACAGCTCTAGTGGAATGAGCTGTAATTCTTACAGGAGGCTGCTGTCCAGCAGTCTCATAGGCTAAACGTATTATGCTACGAAGCCAGAAAGAGAGAGAGGTAGCCGAAGCCTTTTGATCTCTCCTCTGTCCAGAGTAAACGACAAACAGAGAAGAAGTTTGTCTAAAATCTTTAGTTGCCTGTAAGTAGAACTTCAGAGCACGGACCACGTCTAGATTATGCAAAAGACGTTCCTTCTTTGAAGAAGGATTAGGACATAATGATGGAACAACAATCTCTTGATTGATATTCCTGTTAGAAACAACCTTAGGTAAAAACCCAGGTTTCGTACGCAGAACTACCTTGTCTGAATGAAAGATCAGATAAGGAGAATCACAATGTAAGGCAGATAACTCAGAGACTCTTCGAGCCGAGGAAATAGCCATCAAAAACAAAACTTTCCAAGATAAAAGCTTAATATCAATGGAATGAAGGGGTTCAAACGGAACACCCTGAAGAACTTTAAGAACCAAGTTTAAGCTCCACGGAGGAGCAACAGCTTTAAACACAGGCTTAATTCTAGCCAAAGCCTGACAAAAGGCCTGGACGTCTGGATTCTCTGCCAGACGTTTGTGTAAAAGAATAGACAGAGCTGAAATCTTTCCCTTTAGCGAACTAGCAGAGAAACCCTTTTCTAAACCCTCTTGTAGAAAAGCCAATATCCTAGGAATCCTATCCTTACTCCATGAGTAACTCTTGGATTCGCACCAATATAAATATTTACGCCATATCTTATGGTAAATTTTTCTGGTCACAGGTTTCCGAGCCTGTATCAATGTATCAATAACCGAATCCGAAAACCCACGCTTTGATAGAATCAAGCGTTCAATTTCCAGGCAGTCAGCCTCAGAGAAATTAGGTTTGGATGGTTGAAAGGACCCTGAATTAGAAGGTCCTGCCTCAGAGGAAGAGACCATGGTGGACAGGACGACATGTCCACTAGGTCTGCATACCAGGTTCTGCGTGGCCACGCAGGCGCTATCAGAATTACCGATGCCTTCTCCTGTTTGATCCTGGCAATCAGTCGAGGTAGCAACGGAAATGGTGGAAACACATAAGCTATGTTGAAAACCCAAGGGGCTGCTAATGCATCTACCAGCACCGCTCCCGGGTCCCTAGACCTGGATCCGTAACAAGGAAGCTTTGCGTTCTGGCGAGATGCCATGAGATCCAGATCCGGTTTGCCCCAACGACGAATCAGTTGAGCAAATACCTCCGGGTGAAGTTCCCACTCTCCCGGATGAAAAGTCTGGCGACTTAGGAAATCCGCCTCCCAATTCTCTACGCCTGGGATGTAAATCGCTGACAGGTGGCAAGAGTGAGACTCTGCCCAGCGAATTATCTTCGAGACTTCCAACATCGCTAGGGAACTCCTGGTTCCCCCTTGATGATTGATGTAAGCCACAGTCGTGATATTGTCCGACTGAAATCTGATGAACCTCAGTTTTGCTAACTGAGGCCAAGCTAGAAGAGCATTGAATATTGCTCTTAATTCTAGAATGTTTATTGAAAGGAGTTTCTCCTCCTGAGTCCACGATCCCTGAGCCTTCAGGGAATTCCAGACTGCTCCCCAGCCTAGAAGGCTGGCATCCGTTGTTACAATCGTCCAATCTGGTCTGCGAAAGGTCATTCCTTTGGACAGATGAACCGGTGACAACCACCAGAGAAGAGAATCTCTGGTCTCCTGGTCCAGATTTAGCAAAAGGGACAGATCTGAATAATCCCCGTTCCATTGACTGAGCATGCATAGTTGCAGCGGTCTGAGATGCAGGCGCACAAATGGCACTATGTCCATTGCCGCGACCATTAAGCCGATTACCTCCATGCACTGAGCTACTGATGGGCTTGGAACGGAATGAAGGACACGGCAAGCATTGAGAATCTTTGATAACCTGGACTCCGTCAGGTAAATCTTCATCTCTACAGAATCTATAAGAGTCCCTAGAAAAGAAACCCTTGTGAGTGGTAACAGAGAACTCTTTTCCACGTTCACTTTCCACCCATGCGACCTCAGAAATGCTAGAACTATCTCTGTATGAGACTTTGCATTCTGAAAACTTGACGCTTGTATCAGAATGTCGTCTAGGTACGGAGCCACCGCTATGCCTCGTGGTCTTAGTACCGCCAGAAGTGAACCCAGAACCTTCGTAAAAATTCTCGGAGCCGTGGCTAACCCGAAGGGAAGAGCTACAAACTGGTAATGCCTGTCTAGAAAGGCAAACCTTAGGTACCGATAATGATCTTTGTGAATCGGTATGTGAAGGTAAGCATCCTTTAAGTCCACTGTGGTCATATATTGACGCTCTTGGATCATGGGTAGGATGGTTCGAATGGTTTCCATCTTGAACGATGGTACCCTTAGGAATTTGTTTAAGATCTTTAAGTCCAAGATTGGTCTGAAGGTTCCCTCTTTTTTGGGAACCACGAATATATTTGAGTAAAATCCTTGTCCCTGTTCCGATCGCGGAACTGAGTGGATCACTCCCATGATTAAGAGGTCTTGTACACATTGTAGAAATGCCTCTCTCTTTACTAGGTTTGTTGATAACCTCGATAGATGGAACCTCCCTTGTGGAGGAGAGGTTTTGAAATCCAGAAGGTATCCCTGAGATATAATCTTCAACGTCCAGGGATCCTGCACATCTCTTGCCCAAGCCTGGGCGAAGAGAGAGAGTCTGCCCCCCACTAAATCCGTCTCCGGATAGGGGGCCCTGTCTTCATGCTGTCTTAGGGGCGGGAGTAGGCTTTCTGGCCTGCTTGCCCTTGTTCCATGACTGGATGCCTTTCCAACCCTGTCTGTAACGAGCAGTAGTTCCTTCCTGTTTTGGAGCGGAGGAAGTTGATGCTGCTCCTGCCTTGAAGTTACGAAAGGCACGAAAATTAGACTGTTTGGCCTTTGGTTTGGCCCTGTCCTGAGGAAGAGCGTGGCCCTTACCTCCCGTAATGTCAGCAATAATTTCCTTCAAGCCGGGCCCGAATAAGGTCTGCCCTTTGAAAGGAATGTTAAGTAGCTTAGACTTGGAAGTTACATCCGCTGACCAGGATTTAAGCCAGAGCGCTCTGCGCGCCTGTATGGCGAATCCGGAATTTTTAACCGTAAGTTTGGTTAGATGTACTACAGCATCTGAAACAAACGCATTAGCTTGCTTAAGGGTTCTAACTTTGCACAAAACCTCATCCAATGGTGCTGTGCGAATCGCCTCTTCCAGAGACTCAAACCAGAATGCCGCTGCAGCCGTGACAGGCACAATGCATGCAAGAGGCTGCAATATAAAACCCTGTTGAACAAACATTTTCTTAAGATAACCCTCTAATTTTTTATCCATTGGATCTGAGAAAGCACAGCTATCCTCCACCGGACGCAGGTACTGACACGTGAGGAGAGTTAGGCGGCATAACTTCCCCCTCGTTGTCTGGTGATAGTTTCTCTATCGGTACAGATTGACTTTTATTCAAAGCAATATCAATACAATTGGTACACAACGTTCTATTGGGCTCCACATTGGCTTTTGAACATGATGAACAAACAGTTTCCTCTGAATCAGACATGTTTAAACAGACTTAGCAATGAAACTAGCAAGCTTGGAAATCACTTTCAATAAGTTTACAAGCAATATAAAAACGCTGCAGCGCTTCAAAAACAGAATTTATGTTTACCTGATAAATTACTTTCTCCAACGGTGTGTCCGGTCCACGGCGTCATCCTTACTTGTGGGATATTCTCCTCCCCAACAGGAAATGGCAAAGAGCCCAGCAAAGCTGGTCACATGATCCCTCCTAGGCTCCGCCTACCCCAGTCATTCGACCGACGTAAAGGAGGAATATTTGCATAGGAGAAACCATATGATACCGTGGTGACTGTAGTTAAAGAAAATAAATTATCAGACCTGATTAAAAAACCAGGGCGGGCCGTGGACCGGACACACCGTTGGAGAAAGTAATTTATCAGGTAAACATAAATTCTGTTTTCTCCAACATAGGTGTGTCCGGTCCACGGCGTCATCCTTACTTGTGGGAACCAATACCAAAGCTTTAGGACACGGATGAAGGGAGGGAGCAAATCAGGTCACCTAAATGGAAGGCACCACGGCTTGCAAAACCTCTCTCCCAAAAATAGCCTCAGAAAAAGCAAAAGTATCAAACTTGTAAAATTTGGTAAAAGTGTGCAGTGAAGACCAAGTCGCTGCCCTACATATCTGATCAACAGAAGCCTCGTTCTTGAAGGCCCATGTGGAAGCCACAGCCCTAGTGGAATGAGCTGTGATTCTTTCAGGAGGCTGCCGTCCGGCAGTCTCATAAGCCAATCTGATGATGCTTTTAATCCAAAAAGAGAGAGGTAGAAGTTGCTTTTTGACCTCTCCTTTTACCAGAATAAACAACAAACAAGGAAGATGTTTGTCTAAAATCCTTTGTAGCATCTAAATAGAATTTTAGAGCGCGAACAACATCCAAATTGTGCAACAAACGTTCCTTCTTTGAAACTGGATTCGGACACAAAGAAGGCACGACTATCTCCTGGTTAATGTTTTTGTTAGAAACAACTTTCGGAAGAAAACCAGGTTTAGTACGTAAAACCACCTTATCTGCATGGAACACCAGATAAGGAGGAGAACACTGCAGAGCAGATAATTCTGAAACTCTTCTAGCAGAAGAAATTGCAACCAAAAACAAAACTTTCCAAGATAATAACTTAATATCAACAGAATGTAAGGGTTCAAACGGAACCCCCTGAAGAACTGAAAGAACTAAGTTGAGACTCCAAGGAGGAGTCAAAGGTTTGTAAACAGGCTTGATTCTAACCAGAGCCTGAACAAAGGCTTGAACATCTGGCACAGCTGCCAGCTTTTTGTGAAGTAACACAGACAAGGCAGAAATCTGTCCCTTCAAGGAACTTGCAGATAATCCTTTCTCCAATCCTTCTTGAAGAAAGGATAGAATCTTAGGAATTTTTACCTTGTCCCAAGGGAATCCTTTAGATTCACACCAACAGATATATTTTTTCCATATTTTGTGGTAAATTTTTCTAGTTACAGGCTTTCTGGCCTGAACAAGAGTATCAATAACAGAATCTGAGAACCCTCGTTTTGATAAGATCAAGCGTTCAATCTCCAAGCAGTCAGTTGGAGTGAGACCAGATTCGAATGTTCGAACGGACCTTGAACAAGAAGGTCTCGTCTCAAAGGTAGCTTCCATGGTGGAGCCGATGACATATTCACCAGATCTGCATACCAAGTCCTGCGTGGCCACGCAGGAGCTATCCAGATCACCGATGCCCTCTCCTGATTGATCCTGGCTACCAGCCTGGGGATGAGAGGAAACGGCGGGAATACATAAGCTAGTTTGAAGGTCCAAGGTGCTACTAGTGCATCTACTAGAGTCGCCTTGGGATCCCTGGATCTGGACCCGTAGCAAGGAACCTTGAAGTTCTGACGAGAGGCCATCAGATCCATGTCTGGAATGCCCCACAGTTGAGTAATTTGGGCAAAGATTTCCGGATGGAGTTCCCACTCCCCCGGATGTAATGTCTGACGACTCAGAAAATCCGCTTCCCAATTTTCCACTCCTGGGATGTGGATTGCAGACAGGTGGCAGGAGTGAGTCTCCGCCCATTGAATGATTTTGGTCACTTCTTCCATCGCCAGGGAACTCCTTGTTCCCCCCTGATGGTTGATGTACGCAACAGTCGTCATGTTGTCTGATTGAAACCGTATGAACTTGGCCTTTGCTAGCTGAGGCCAAGCCTTGAGAGCATTGAGTATCGCTCTCAGTTCCAGAATATTTATCGGTAGAAGAGATTCTTCCCGAGACCAAAGACCCTGAGCTTTCAGGGGTCCCCAGACCGCGCCCCAGCCCATCAGACTGGCGTCGGTCGTGACAATGACCCACTCTGGCCTGCGGAAGCTCATCCCTTGTGACAGGTTGTCCAGGGACAGCCACCAACGGAGTGAATCTCTGGTCCTCTGATTTACTTGTATCGTCGGAGACAAGTCTGTATAGTCCCCATTCCACTGACTGAGCATGCACAGTTGTAATGGTCTTAGATGAATGCGCGCAAAAGGAACTATGTCCATTGCCGCTACCATCAAACCTATTACTTCCATGCACTGCGCTATGGAAGGAAGAGGAACGGAATGAAGTATTTGACAAGAGTTTAGAAGTTTTGTTTTTCTGGCCTCTGTCAGAAAAATCCTCATTTCTAAGGAGTCTATTATTGTTCCCAAGACGGGAACCCTTGTTGACGGAGATAGAGAACTCTTTTCTACGTTCACTTTCCATCCGTGAGATCTGAGAAAGGCCAGGACTATGTCCGTGTGAGCCTTTGCTTGAGGAAGGGACGATGCTTGAATCAGAATGTCGTCCAAGTAAGGTACTACTGCAATGCCCCTTGGTCTTAGCACCGCTAGAAGGGACCCTAGTACCTTTGTGAAAATCCTTGGAGCAGTGGCTAATCCGAAAGGAAGTGCCACGAACTGGTAATGCTTGTCCAGGAATGCGAACCTTAGGAACCGATGATGTTCCTTGTGGATAGGAATATGTAGATACGCATCCTTTAAATCCACCGTGGTCATGAATTGACCTTCCTGGATGGAAGGAAGAATTGTTCGAATGGTTTCCATTTTGAACGATGGAACCTTGAGAAACTTGTTTAGGATCTTGAGATCTAAGATTGGTCTGAACGTTCCCTCTTTTTTGGGAACTACGAACAGATTGGAGTAGAACCCCATCCCTTGTTCTCCTAATGGAACAGGATGAATCACTCCCATTTTTAACAGGTCTTCTACACAATGTAAGAATGTCTGTTTTTTTATGTGGTCTGAAGACAATTGAGACCTGTGGAACCTCCCCCTTGGGGGAAGCCCCTTGAATTCCAGAAGATAACCTTGGGGGACTATTTCTAGTGCCCAAGGATCCAGAACATCTCTTGCCCAAGCCTGAGCGAAGAGAGAGAGTCTGCCCCCCACCAGATCCGGTCCCGGATCGGGGGCCAACATTTCATGCTGTCTTGGTAGCAGTGGCAGGTTTCTTGGCCTGCTTTCCCTTGTTCCAGCCTTGCATTGGTCTCCAGGCTGGCTTGGCTTGAGAAGTATTACCCTCTTGCTTAGAGGACGTAGCACTTGGGGCTGGTCCGTTTCTACGAAAGGGACGAAAATTAGGTTTATTTTTGGCCTTGAAAGACCTATCCTGAGGAAGGGCGTGGCCCTTACCCCCAGTGATAGAGATAATCTCTTTCAAGTCAGGGCCAAACAGCGTTTTCCCCTTGAAAGGAATGTTAAGCAATTTGTTCTTGGAAGACGCATCCGCTGACCAAGATTTCAACCAAAGCGCTCTGCGCGCCACAATAGCAAACCCAGAATTTTTCGCCGCTAACCTAGCCAATTGCAAAGTGGCGTCTAGGGTGAAAGAATTAGCCAATTTGAGAGCACGGATTCTGTCCATAATCTCCTCATAAGGAGGAGAATCACTAGCGATCGCCTTTTCTAGCTCATCGAACCAGAAACACGCGGCTGTAGTGACAGGGACAATGCATGAAATTGGTTGTAGAAGGTAACCCTGCTGAACAAACATCTTTTTAAGCAAACCTTCTAATTTTTTATCCATAGGATCTTTGAAAGCACAACTATCTTCTATGGGTATAGTGGTGCGTTTGTTTAAAGTAGAAACCGCCCCCTCGACCTTGGGGACTGTCTGCCATAAGTCCTTTCTGGGGTCGACCATAGGAAACAATTTTTTAAATATGGGGGGAGGGACGAAAGGTATACCGGGCCTTTCCCATTCTTTATTTACAATGTCCGCCACCCGCTTGGGTATAGGAAAAGCTTCTGGGGGCCCCGGGACCTCTAGGAACTTGTCCATTTTACATAGTTTCTCTGGGATGATCAAATTCTCACAATCATCCAGAGTGGATAACACCTCCTTAAGCAGAGCGCGGAGATGTTCCAACTTAAATTTAAATGTAATCACATCAGGTTCAGCTTGTTGAGAAATTTTCCCTGAATCTGAAATTTCTCCCTCAGACAAAACCTCCCTGGCCCCCTCAGACTGGTGTAGGGGCCCTTCAGAAACAATATCATCAGCGTCCTCATGCTCTTCAGTATTATCTAAAACAGAGCAGTCGCGCTTACGCTGATAAGTGGGCATTTTGGCTAAAATGTTTTTGATAGAATTATCCATTACAGCCGTTAATTGTTGCATAGTAAGGAGTATTGGCGCGCTAGATGTACTAGGGGCCTCCTGAGTGGGCAAGACTGGTGTAGACGAAGGAGGGGATGATGCAGTACCATGCTTACTCCCCTCACTTGAGGAATCATCTTGGGCATCATTTTCTCTAAATTTTGTGTCACATAAATCACATCTATTTAAATGAGAAGGAACCTTGGCTTCCCCACATTCAGAACACAGTCTATCTGGTAGTTCAGACATGTTAAACAGGCATAAACTTGATAACAAAGTACAAAAAACGTTTTAAAATAAAACCGTTACTGTCACTTTAAATTTTAAACTGAACACACTTTATTACTGCAATTGCGAAAAAGTATGAAGGAATTGTTCAAAATTCACCAAAATTTCACCACAGTGTCTTAAAGCCTTAAAAGTATTGCACACCAAATTTGGAAGCTTTAACCCTTAAAATAACGGAACCGGAGCCGTTTTTATCTTTAACCCCTTTACAGTCCCTGGTATCTGCTTTGCTGAGACCCAACCAAGCCCAAAGGGGAATACGATACCAAATGACGCCTTCAGAAAGTCTTTTCTATGTATCAGAGCTCCTCACACATGCGACTGCATGTCATGCTTCTCAAAAACAAGTGCGCAATACCGGCGCGAAAATGAGACTCTGCCTATGATTAGGGAAAGCCCCTAGAGAATAAGGTGTCCAAAACAGTGCCTGCCGATATTATTTTACAAAATACCCAGATTAAAATGATTCCTCAAGGCTAAATATGTTTATATATGAATCGATTTAGCCCAGAAAATGTCTACAGTCTTAAAAAGCCCTTGTGAAGCCCTTATTTACTGTCAGTAATAAAAATGGCTTACCGGATCCCATAGGGAAAATGACAGCTTCCAGCATTACATCGTCTTGTTAGAATGTGTCATACCTCAAGCAGCAAAATTCTGCTCACTGTTCCCTCAACTGAAGTTAATTCCTCTCAACAGTCCTGTGTGGAACAGCCATCGATTTTAGTAACGGTTGCTAAAATCATTTTCCTCTTACAAACAGAAATCTTCATCTCTTTTCTGTTTCAGAGTAAATAGTACATACCAGCACTATTTTAAAATAACAAACTCTTGATTGAATAATAAAAACTACAGTTAAACACTAAAAAACTCTAAGCCATCTCCGTGGAGATGTTGCCTGTACAACGGCAAAGAGAATGACTGGGGTAGGCGGAGCCTAGGAGGGATCATGTGACCAGCTTTGCTGGGCTCTTTGCCATTTCCTGTTGGGGAGGAGAATATCCCACAAGTAAGGATGACGCCGTGGACCGGACACACCTATGTTGGAGAAAATACAGATATAATTAAACAATTCTTAACAAGAAGTGTATTATTAGCAGAGGATTGCACCCATTAGCAAAAGGATGATTAACCCCTCAATACCCAAAAAGGATAAAACTGATATCAATTAAGATTTAACGCTTTTAATCACAGTCAAGCACACTGTCACAGATCTGCTGTGACTGATTACCTCCCTCACAAATGAATTTTGCAGACCCCTGAGCTCTCTAGAGACGTCCTGGATCAAGGAGGAAGAAGCAGGAAGACTGTGCTAGAATTTTAACTGCGCAACAAGGCGCTAAAACAAGGTCCCTCCCACTCCTAATACAACAGTGGGAGCCCTGATATAACTGTTTCCATGCAGAAAATATATGTTAGCCACGTGGAAAAAATCATGCCCAAAGAGATTTATCACCAAAGTACCTCACAAAAACGAATAACATGCCATTAAACGTTTTATTAAAATACAACATTTTCCAATGTCATGCAAAGTTATCACTAAGCCTGCTACCAGTCGCTACCAGTGCAGATAAGGCTTAAGTATTATTTCAGTTTTAACAGCATTTTCTCAGTCAAATTCTAGTCCCTAGAAAA
Source organism: Bombina bombina (assembly GCF_027579735.1). Classification (NCBI taxonomy): domain Eukaryota; kingdom Metazoa; phylum Chordata; class Amphibia; order Anura; family Bombinatoridae; genus Bombina; species Bombina bombina. The sequence continues at coordinate 4,490,688 of NC_069509.1, read as the reverse complement.
TAACTCGAATGCGCATACATTTATCAGCCTGATACCAGTTGCCACTACTGCATTTAAGGCTGTACTTACATCATACGGTAACAGCAGTATTTTCTTAGTCAATTCCATTCCCAGAAAATAATGTACTGTACATACCTCATTTGCGGAGGACCCCGCATGCTATTCCCAGTTTCTGAAGTTACCCCACTCCTCAGGATGTCGAGAACAGCCAGTGGATCTTAGTTACACCAGAAGAAACGCAGGCAGTTTCTTCTTCCAAATACTGCCTGAGATAGAAAAACAGCACACTCCGGTGCCATTTAAAATAAACTTTTGATTGAAGAATAGTTAAGTAAAAACTCCAGCTCCTCTCGCGACCTCCTCCTTTGTTGAGGGTTGCAAGAGAATGACTGGATATGACATGTGAGGGGAGGAGCTATATAGCAGCTCTGCTTGGGTGATCCTCTTGCAACTTCCTGTTGGGAAGGAGAATATATCCCATAAGTAATGGATGACCCGTGGACTGAACACACTTAACAAGAGAAAATGGTATACCTGGTCTATCCGATTCCTTACTAATAATTTCCGAAATTCTCTTAGAAACCGGAAAAACATCAGTGTAAGTAGGAAATTCTAAATATTTATCCATTTTACACAATTTCTCTGGAGGAATCACAAAAGGATCACAATCATCCAGAGTCGCTAAAACCTCCCTAAGCAACAGGCGGAGGTGCTCAAGCGTAAATTTAAATGACATAGCATCCGAAACTGTCTGAGGCAAAACATTCCTGAATCAGAAATTTCACCCTCAGACAGTAATTCCCTGATCCCCAACTCAGAGCACTGTGAGGGAACATCGGAAATAGCTAATAAAGCATCAGAGGATTCAGTATTTACATTAATACTTGACCTACTGCGTTTACCCTGCAACACTGGTAATTTAGACAATACCTCTTT
>NC_069509.1:4406731-4489652 GCF_027579735.1 Bombina bombina | reverse complement strand
AAAAACTACAGTTAAACACCAAAAAACTCTAAGCCATCTCCGTGGAGATGTTGCCTGTACAACGGCAAAGAGAATGACTGGGGAAGGCGGAGCCTAGGAGGGATCATGTGACCAGCTTTGCTGGGCTCTTTGCCATTTCCTGTTGGGGAAGAGAATATCCCACAAGTAAGGATGACGCCGTGGACCGGACACACCTATGTTGGAGAAATAGTAGTGCGTTTGTTTAGAGTAGAGACCGCCCCCTCGACCTTAGGGACTGTCTGCCATAAGTCCTTTCTGGGGTCGACTATAGGAAATAATTTCTTAAATATAGGGGGGGGGGGCACAAAAGGTATGCCGGGCCTTTCCCATTCCTTGTTTACTATGTCCGCCACCCGCTTGGGTATAGGAAAAACATCGGGGGGCACCGGAACCTCTAGGAACTTGTCCATCTTAAATAATTTCTCTGGAATGACCAACTTGTCACAATCATCCAGAGTAGATAATACCTCCTTAAGCAGTGCGCGGAGATGTTCTAATTTAAATTTAAATGTTACAACATCAGGTTCAGCTTGTTGAGAAATTTTCCCTGAATCTGAAATTTCTCCCTCAGACAAAACCTCCCTCCTGGCCCCTTCAGATTGGTGTGAGTGTATGTCAGAAGCGTTATCATCAGCGTCCTCTTGCTCTTCAGTGTTTAAAACAGAGCAATCGCGCTTTCTTTGATAAGTAGCCATTTTAGATAAAATATTTTTAATAGAATTATCCATAACAGCCGTTAATTGTTGCATAGTAATAAGTATTGGCGCACTAGATGTACTAGGGGCCTCTTGTGTGGGCAAAACTGGTGTAGACACAGAAGGGGGTGATGCAGTACCATGCTTACTCCCCTCATCTGAAGAATCATCTTAGGCACTATTATTATCTGTGGCATCATTGTCCCTACTTTGTTTGGACACCATGTCACAATTATCACATATATTTAAATGGGGAGACACATTGGCATTCATACATATAGAACATCGTTTATCTGATGGTTCAGACATGTTAAACAGGCTTAAACTTGTCAACAAAGCACAAAAAACGTTTTAAAATAAAACCGTTACTGTCACTTTAAATTTTAAACAGAACACACTTTATTACTGAAAATGCGAAAAAGTATGAAGCAATTGTTCAAAATACACCAAAATTTCACCACAGTGTCTTAAAGCCTTAAAAGTATTGCACACCAAATTTGGAAGCTTTAACCCTTAAAATAACGGAACCGGAGCCGTTTTTACATTTAACCCCTTTACAGTCCCAGGAATCTGCTTTGCTGAGACACAACCAAGCCCAGAGGGGAATACGATACCAAATGACGCCTTCTATAAGCTTTTTCAGTGGATCCTAGCTCCTCACACATGCATCTGCATGCCTTGCCTTCCAAAAACAACTGCGCATTAGTGGCGCGAAAATGAGGCTCTGCCTATGACTAGAGAAGGCCCCCATCTGAAAAAGGTGTCCATACAGTGCCTGCCGTTTTTTAACAACAATCCCCAAGATTATAATAACTGTAAAGCGCTATAATCTGTCAAATATGCTTAGCAAGTAATCGTTTTAGCCCAGAAAATAGTCTACCAGTTTATTAAGCCCTTATAAAGCCTTTATTCTTATACTTAATCTAAGAAAATGGCTTACCGGTCCCCATAGGGAAAATGACAGCCTTCCAGCATTAACAAGTCGTGTTAGAAATGTGGCCATCAAACCTCAGGCAGAAAAATCTGCCAACTGCTTCCCCCAACTGAAGTTACTTCATCTCAACAGTCCTGTGTGGAAACAGCAATCGATTTTAGTAACGTCTGCTAAAATCATCTTCCTCTCACAAACAGAAATCTTCTTCTCTTTTCTGTTTCAGAGTAAATAGTACATACCAGCACTATTTCAAAATAACAAACACTTGATTGAAGAATAAAACTACATTTAAACACCAAAAAAACTCTTAGCCATCTCCGTGGAGATGTTGCCTGTGCAACGGCAAAGAGAATGACTGGGGTAGGCGGAGCCTAGGAGGGATCATATGACCAGCTTTGCTGGGCTCTTTGCCATTTCCTGTTGGGGAAGAGAATATCCCCACAAGTAAGGATGACGCCGTGGACCGGACACACCTATGTTGGAGAAAAGATGACTGAAACATACCTCAAAGCAGTTAAGCCTGCAAACTGTTCCCCCCAACTGAAGTTTTCTGGTACTCCTCAGTCCTGTGTGGGAACAGCAATGGATTTTAGTTACAACATGCTAAAATCATTTTCCTCTCAGCAGAATTCTCCATCATATTTCTGCCAGAAAGTAAATAGCACAAACCGGTACTATTTAAAAATAACACCACATTCACTTTACCCTCCTGTGGAGATGCTACTTGTTAGAGCGGCAAAGAGAATGATTGGGGGGCGGAGCCAGAGGGTGAGCTATATGGACAGCTTTGCTGTGTGCTCTCTTTGCCACTTCCTGTAGGGAATGAGAATATCCCACAAGTAAGGATGAATCTGTGGACTGGATACACCTTGCAAGAGAAATAGGGACTCCAGTAACACCCCTCTTATTAAAATAGGTTTTAGTAAATAATGTTGCCACTCTCGCATGGACACCCCCACATCAGAGACCTAAAAATACACGTAATTATCTTATCACGGCAGACATACTTTCTGAATGGGATAAACTCTTAAATACCAATACTCACATCTCTTCTAAAACTTCCCCTCTCACGCCGCTCATTGAAAATGATCTTCCATACCATCAGAAAGGGACAAATATTTTAGTCCTTTATAGCTTGAGATCAGGATCCCTACAGTTTGTCTCAGATAATGGCAGGATGAAAACGCAAGCAATGTTAGCAGAATCTCATGGGGAGATTTTCTCCTCATGGTTCCACTATAATCAATTAAAACATTATATTTCACACCACAAACAAAAAAGGGAATTGGGTAGAAACTACAGTATTCGAGAAACTCTGTATTCAATCCTCCCCTCCAACACATTTAATATCTAAGCTATACAAAATAACAGTCAGCACTGACCCTATATACCTCCCGTCATACACACTAGCATGGCACAAGGACCTAGGCCAAGACATAGATATGACCTCCTGGGGGAGGGCTTTTAAAATAACTAAACATTCCTCTGTTTCGGCGAGAGTACAAGAAATTCATTTAAAGCTGTTAAGTCGATGGTACCTAACTCCATCCCGTTTAAATAAAATATTTCCCGCACTGAATAGTACCTGCTGGAGAGGATGTGGTGAAGAGGGCTCTCTTCTCCATGTCTGGTGGTCTTGCCCGAGACTGAGGGAGTATTGGACAAAGGTTTTTGAAATAATGACTGAAACTGTTGGTGCACAGATCCCTAAGGACCCCAAGACCATACTATTTATCTCACTGCCCAGACTCGAGGGTATGGGCAAAAAAGCTCTTCTTTTGATAATGTTGACTGCAGCCAAAAAATTAATCCCAAAATTCTGGAAAACACAGACCATCCCCTCGATCTCAGATTGGAAAACCCAGGTGGATGACCTTTTGTTGCTAGAAAGATACCATTATCTAAAAATTCACCAATTAGAACATCATGAGATGTTACTTGCAATTTTGAATAAAAAAATTTAAGGAACGAAATACTTTACCCTTGATGTCAGTATACTCCTACTCCCCTGCCCCTGATTCTACCCTCCCCTTTTTTTTTTTCGTTTTGTCCTTACTGTTTCTAACTTCTGTACCTCCTTTTCTCTTTCTTCTATACTCTTTCCAGATCTCTCTTATGGAAAGTTGATTAAAAAATTGAAAAATGGTTTGAATAGCTATTGTGAACTCTCTAATTTTTATATGTTTGGTTACAGTGTGTTATTTATATAATGTGTAACTTGGGGACTGACAGACCTCTATCCTCATTCTTTACTGTAACACATTAATTGTATATTTGTTACTTATGAATAACTCAATAAAAACCATTTAAAAAAAAAAAAAAATAGGTTTTAGTGCTTACCCCATTCCCATACAGGGAAATGCCAGTCAGTTCTGATACACCAAGTCTCCTCAGAAAAAAAGGCTGCACATACCTTAATGCTGCTTATAGCATGAAACCGGTCTCCACACTGAAGATGTCTCATGGTTACCTTCAGAAGTCTTGTGGGAACCAGCGTGGATCTTCGTTACAAATGCTAAGATCATCAAACCTCAGGGCAGAAATCTTCTTCCATATCCTCCTGAGGAAAATAGTATGCACCGGTACCATTTAAAATAAAAAACTTCTTGATTGAAGAAACTAAAACTAACACCTCACTTTACCATGTCTTCCTAGTATAACACAGGAAAAGAGAATGACTGGGGGTGGAGGGGAAGGGCTATATATACAGCTCTGCTGTGGTGCTCTTTGCCACTTCCTGTTAGCAGGAGGTTAATATCCCACAAGTAAGGATGAAATCCGTGGACTCGTCATATCTTTGTAAAAGAAATCAGTGTAACACATTTTGCCATAACGGAGGATAGCATAGGGACAATGGCGGAGGCATAGAAACTCCCCAATAACCACCAGGAGCTAAAACAGACATTTTTTACTTTGATAATAACATGGCTTTGTACAACTCTCCTGTCCTCTCTTGATGGAAGCAATGCATTGAGGACAATAAAATAAAGAATCTTTTGCACCTCTCTCTGCCAACCTCAATAAAACAAGGAAAAAAACTAATGGGAGGGTAGGAGAAGTGGGAGGGATATTGCATGTTCTGTTTGAGGTGTCTCTGCCACCTCCTGCTGGCCAGGTGAAGTATTTCCCATAGGTTATGAATAGATATCGTGGACTCTCACTGCCATTACAAAGAAAAGAAAATAGCAGCAAAATGGAAAATTAAACTCTGCACAGGGAATGTCCACTGAGGACTTTATTCTGCCTCTAGAAACTAGACAGGTGCCTAATAAAGTATACATGTACTCGCCATGTAACACTTTCTAGTTTGTCGTTTCTCCATGAAAACACCATGCATACAAGAATGAGAAAAAAAGGACAGCGTGCTGGCACACAAGTGGGAAGAGAGACCAGCTGGGATAGACAGATAATAAAAGGTAGGAGAGGAAGGTCACAGCTCATTGAGGGGAGGTCCACATGCAAGGGAAAGTGAGAGACTTGAGACCAACCTGTTAACCTTCATTTTCACAGGACGGGGCCGAGGTGGGGGTTCAGGCGAATCGGAAATCTCCTGAATAAGCGAGCGGGAAGGTTTATACTGCTGCAAGACTATTTCGCTTCCATAGCGACATACATGTCCTTCAATGTTAATCAGGTCAAATAAAGCCAAATCCACGTGCTAAAGATCAAAGTGACAATGACAGCAGTTAAGTATCAGGAGGCATATATTCTTAACTAAAGTGTAAGCTAAATAAATATTTAAAACCCCACAGGAATCCCTGCATTTCCTTACTTTCATCATCAAATCTATTCTGCTCATTATCTAACCACCTACACAAAAATCCATTCACACTCTGCACTGAACACAAACATTTGATAACCATCCTAAGCCCTCCATAAAATCAAGTCTCTCTCCATGATTACCAAATTGACCGACAACTCATATACATGCCTGGAGAGGATGCTGCTGTAGAACCCGCAGAACCAGGGAAGGAACGCTATAAGAAACACCACTGGTAATGAAGGGTGAATGGATCGGCCGCGGGTCAAATAAGTTTGGATGATTGCACACTTTACGCAACTGCATAAGGATGTTGATAACACTCATAAAATGTCCACTTGCCAACGTCTCCCGTGTTCTGAGGAAGAGAAAGCTTTTAGGGATTAACTGATAGAGGGCACATGTGTAAGGTGGACAAAAAGGAGAATGGGAGAAATAAGGGTAATGATAAAATGAGAGATGGAAATATATGTGGTAGGAGAGAGAAAATAAGTGGTGACAAATAAGGAGAGAGTGTAGGTCACAGTAATTAGTCATTAGTCATAAGACTGAAGTCCCCTTACTTACGCTGCCTGTGCCATAAAGTCATCATATAGGTAGCGCTGACGCTTCGAGAGCCGGCAATATATCACATGCTCATACTTCTTAGGCATTTGTTTTTCCACATCAAGCTTAATCCTGCGCAAGAGGAAAGGACGCAATACCTGTAAAGTTGGAAGAAAATACTTCACAAATAAAAGAAAAAGCAAAATATGTGCCATGTGGAACTAAATATAGCTGGAGCAGCTAAGGGAGGAGTAACAGAACCCTCCTCTCGTTTACATGAAAAACAACTTGACAAATTATTTTCTTTCTTGGCAGTGAGAGTCCACAAATTCATTCATTACTGTTGGGAATACATCTGGCCACCAGAGGAAGCAAAGACACCCCAGCCAAAGCATTAGGTATCCCTCCTACTTCCCCAGTAATTAAGCTGAGAAAAAGGAAAAGTGAGAAACACTAGGGGTATGGAGGTGTCGGAAGAAAGGAAAAATAAATGCCACTGTAAATAACAAAAACAGGTTTTGTTTGTGGATTCTCCCTGACAAGAAAGAGAGAACTTCAGTTAAGCATATTTTTTTTGTTTTTTGCAAATGGCAGTGATAGCCCACAAATTAATTAATTACTGTTGGGAATCCAATACCTAAGCTAAAAATGACAGAATGAACAGGGAGGGTCAAGCAAGGTAGGCAGACCTAAACTGAAGCATCTTTCTTCCAAAGGAAACATCAGCTGAGGCAAAGACATCAAATTTGTAAATCTTAGAATAGGTATGTAGAGAAGACCATGTGGCCGCCTTACAGATCTGTTCTACTGAAGCTTCGTTCTTAAAGGCCCAAGAAAAAGATACTGCCCGGATAGAATGAGCCGTAATTCTCACAGTAGGCTGTTGTCCCACCTCCACATATGCCATATGGATGACACTTCTCAACCAAAAAATATAATTTATTTAAGAACTTACCTGATAAATTCATTTCTTTCATATTGGCAAGAGTCCATGAGCTAGTGACGTATGGGATATACAATCCTACCAGGAGGGGCAAAGTTTCCCAAACCTCAAACTGCCTATAAATACACCCCCCACCACACCCACAATTCAGTTTAATGAATAGCCAAGAAGTGGGGTGATAAGAAAGGAGCGAAAGCATCAACAAGGAATTGGAATAATTGTGCTTTATACAAAAAAAATCATAACCACCATAAAAAGGGTGGGTCTCATGGACTCTTGCCAATATGAAGGAAATTAATTTATCAGGTAAATTCTTACATAAATTATGTTTTGTTTCATGTAATTGGCAAGAGTCCATGAGCTAGTGACGTATGGGATAGCAATACCCAAGATGTGGAACATCCACGCAAGAGTCACTAGAGAGGGAGGGATAAAAATAAAGACAGCCAATTCCGCTGACAAAAACTGAAATTATAAGCAGAAGAATCAAACTGAAACAACTACCTGAAGTACTTTTCTACCAAAAACTGCTTCTGAAGAAGAGAAAACATCAAAATGATAGAATTTAGTAAAAGTATGCAAAGTATACCAAGTTGCTGCTTTGCAAATCTGATCAACAGAAGATTCATTCCTAAAAGCCCAGGAAGTGGAAACTGACCTAGTAGAATGAGCCGTACTCCTCTGAAGCGGGGTTTTAGCCAACTCTAAATAAGCCTGATGAATCAAAAGCTTTAACCAAGATGCCAAAGAAATGGCAGAAGCCTTCTGACCTTTCCTAGAACCAGAAAAGATAAATAGACTAGAAGTCTTCCTGAAATCTTTAGTAGCTTCAACATAATATTTCAAAGCTCTCACCACATCCAAATAATGTAAGGATCTCTCCAGAGAATTCTTAGGATTAGGACACAAAGAAGGGACAACAATTTCTCTACTAATGTTGTTGGAGTTCACAACCTTAGGTAAAAATTTAAACGAAGTCCGCAAAACCGCCTTATCCTGATGAAAAATCAGAAAAGGAGATTCACAAGAAAGAGCAGATAATTCAGAAATTCTTCTAGCAGAAGAGATGGCCAAAAGGAACAACACTTTCCAAGAAAGTAATTTAATGTTCAGAGGATGCATAGGCTCAAAAAGAGGAGCCTGTAAAGCCTGAAAAACCAAATTAAGACTCCAAGGAGGAGAAATTAATTTAATGACAGGCTTAATACGCATCAAAGCCTGTACAAAACAAATATCAGGAAGTTTAGCAATTTTTCTGTGGAACAGAACAGAAAGAGCAGAGATTTGTCCTTCCAAAAAACTTGCAGACAAACCCTCATCTAAACCATCCTGAAGTAACTGTAAAATTCTAGGAATTCTAAAAGAATGAAAACAAAATTCATGCTTACCTGATAAATGTATTTCTCTTGTGGTGTATCCAGTCCACGGATTCATCCATTACTTGTGGGATATTCTCCTTCCCAACAGGAAGCTGAAGGATCACCCACAGCAGAGCTGTCTATATAGCTCCTCCCCTAACTGCCACCTCCAGTCATTCGACCGAAGACAAGCAAGAGAAAGGAGAAACTATAGGGTGCAGTGGTGAATGTAGTTTAAAAACAGAATTTATGTTTACCTGATAAATTACTTTCTCCAACGGTGTGTCCGGTCCACGGCGTCATCCTTACTTGTGGGATATTCTCTTCCCCAACAGGAAATGGCAAAGAGCCCAGCAAAGCTGGTCACATGATCCCTCCTAGGCTCCGCCTACCCCAGTCATTCGACCGACGTTAAGGAGGAATATTTGCATAGGAGAAACCATATGGTACCGTGGTGACTGTAGTTAAAGAAAATAAATTATCAGACCTGATTAAAAAAACCAGGGCGGGCCGTGGACCGGACACACCGTTGGAGAAAGTAATTTATCAGGTAAACATAAATTCTGTTTTCTCCAACATAGGTGTGTCCGGTCCACGGCGTCATCCTTACTTGTGGGAACCAATACCAAAGCTTTAGGACACGGATGAAGGGAGGGAGCAAATCAGGTCACCTAAATGGAAGGCACCACGGCTTGCAAAACCTTTCTCCCAAAAATAGCCTCAGAAGAAGCAAAAGTATCAAACTTGTAAAATTTGGTAAAAGTGTGCAGTGAAGACCAAGTCGCTGCCCTACATATCTGATCAACAGAAGCCTCGTTCTTGAAGGCCCATGTGGAAGCCACAGCCCTAGTGGAATGAGCTGTGATTCTTTCGGGAGGCTGCCGTCCGGCAGTCTCGTAAGCCAATCTGATGATGCTTTTAATCCAAAAAGAAAGAGAGGTAGAAGTTGCTTTTTGACCTCTCCTTTTACCGGAATAAACAACAAACAAGGAAGATGTTTGTCTAAAATCCTTTGTAGCATCTAAATAGAATTTTAGAGCGCGAACAACATCCAAATTGTGCAACAATCGTTCCTTCTTTGAAACTGGTTTCGGACACAGAGAAGGTACGATAATCTCCTGGTTAATGTTTTTGTTAGAAACAACTTTTGGAAGAAAACCAGGTTTAGTACGTAAAACCACCTTATCTGCATGGAACACCAGATAAGGAGGAGAACACTGCAGAGCAGATAATTCTGAAACTCTTCTAGCAGAAGAAATTGCAACTAAAAACAAAACTTTCCAAGATAATAACTTAAGATCAACGGAATGTAAGGGTTCAAACGGAACCCCCTGAAGAACTGAAAGAACCAAATTGAGACTCCAAGGAGGAGTCAAAGGTTTGTAAACAGGCTTAATTCTAACCAGAGCCTGAACAAAGGCTTGAACATCTGGCACAGCTGCCAGTTTTTTGTGAAGTAACACAGACAAGGCAGAAATCTGTCCCTTCAGGGAACTTGCAGATAATCCTTTTTCCAATCCTTCTTGAAGGAAGGATAGAATCCTAGGAATCTTAACCTTGTCCCAAGGGAATCCTTTAGATTCACACCAACAGATATATTTTTTCCAAATTTTGTGGTAAATCTTTCTAGTTACAGGCTTTCTGGCCTGAACAAGAGTATCGATAACAGAATCTGAGAACCCTCGCTTCGATAAGATCAAGCGTTCAATCTCCAGCAGTCAGCTGGAGTGAAACCAGATTCGGATGTTCGAACGGACCCTGAACAAGAAGGTCTCGTCTCAAAGGTAGCTTCCAAGGTGGAGCCGATGACATATTCACCAGATCTGCATACCAAGTCCTGCGTGGCCACGCAGGAGCTATCAAGATCACCGACGCCCTCTCCTGATTGATCCTGGCTACCAGCCTGGGGATGAGAGGAAACGGCGGGAACACATAAGCTAGTGTGAAGGTCCAAGGTGCTACTAGTGCATCCACTAGAGCCGCCTTGGGATCCCTGGATCTGGACCCGTAGCAAGGAACTTTGAAGTTCTGACGAGAGGCCATCAGATCCATGTCTGGAATGCCCCACAGCTGAGTGACTTGGGCAAAGATTTCCGGATGGAGTTCCCACTCCCGCGGATGCAATGTCTGACGACTCAGAAAATCCGCTTCCCAATTTTCCACTCCAGGGATGTGAATAGCGGACAGGTGGCAGGAGTGAGACTCCGCCCATAGAATGATTTTGGTCACTTCTTCCATCGCTAGGGAACTCCTTGTTCCCCCCTGATGGTTGATGTACGCAACAGTTGTCATGTTGTCTGATTGAAACCGTATGAACTTGGCCCTCGCTAGCTGAGGCCAAGCCTTGAGAGCATTGAATATCGCTCTCAGTTCCAGAATATTTATCGGTAGAAGAGATTCTTCCCGAGACCAAAGACCCTGAGCTTTCAGGGATCCCCAGACCGCGCCCCAGCCCATCAGACTGGCGTCGGTCGTGACAATGACCCACTCTGGTCTGCGGAATGTCATCCCTTGTGACAGGTTGTCCAGGGACAGCCACCAACGGAGTGAGTCTCTGGTCCTCTGATTTACTTGTATCTTCGGAGACAAGTCTGTATAGTCCCCATTCCACTGACTGAGCATGCACAGTTGTAATGGTCTTAGATGAATGCGCGCAAAAGGAACTATGTCCATTGCCGCTACCATCAACCCGATCACTTCCATGCACTGAGCTATGGAAGGAAGAGGAACGGAACGAAGTATCCGACAAGAGTCTAGAAGTTTTGTTTTTCTGGCCTCTGTCAGGAAAATCCTCATTTCTAAGGAGTCTATTATTGTTCCCAAGAAGGGAACCCTTGTTGACGGAGATAGAGAACTCTTTTCCACGTTCACTTTCCATCCGTGAGATCTGAGAAAGGCCAGGACAATGTCCGTGTGAGCCTTTGCTTGAGGAAGGGACGACGCTTGAATCAGAATGTCGTCCAAGTAAGGTACTACAGCAATGCCCCTTGGTCTTAGCACAGCTAGAAGGGACCCTAGTACCTTTGTGAAAATCCTTGGAGCAGTGGCTAATCCGAAAGGAAGCGCCACGAACTGGTAATGTTTGTCCAGGAATGCGAACCTTAGGAACCGATGATGTTCCTTGTGGATAGGAATATGTAGATACGCATCCTTTAAATCCACCGTGGTCATGAATTGACCTTCCTGGATGGAAGGAAGAATAGTTCGAATGGTTTCCATCTTGAACGATGGAACCTTGAGAAACTTGTTTAAGATCTTGAGATCTAAGATTGGTCTGAACGTTCCCTCTTTTTTGGGAACTATGAACAGATTGGAGTAGAACCCCATCCCTTGTTCTCTTAATGGAACAGGATGAATCACTCCCATTTTTAACAGGTCTTCTACACAATGTAAGAATGCCTGTCTTTTTATGTGGTCTGAAGACAACTGAGACCTGTGGAACCTCCCCCTTGGGGGAAGTCCCTTGAATTCCAGAAGATAACCTTGGGAGACTATTTCTAGCGCCCAAGGATCCAGAACATCTCTTGCCCAAGCCTGAGCGAAGAGAGAGAGTCTGCCCCCCACCAGATCCGGTCCCGGATCGGGGGCCAACATTTCATGCTGTCTTGGTAGCAGTGGCAGGTTTCTTGGCCTGCTTTCCTTTGTTCCAGCCTTGCATTGGTCTCCAAGCTGGCTTGGCTTGAGAAGTATTACCCTCTTGCTTAGAGGACGTAGCACTTTGGGTTGGTCCGTTTCTACGAAAGGGACGAAAAACAGAATTTATGTTTACCTGATAAATTACTTTCTCCAACGGTGTGTCCGGTCCACGGCGTCATCCTTACTTGTGGGATATTCTCTTCCCCAACAGGAAATGGCAAAGAGCCCAGCAAAGCTGGTCACATGATCCCTCCTAGGCTCCGCCTACCCCAGTCATTCGACCGACGTTAAGGAGGAATATTTGCATAGGAGAAACCATATGGTACCGTGGTGACTGTAGTTAAAGAAAATAAATTATCAGACCTGATTAAAAAACAGAATTTATGTTTACCTGATAAATTACTTTCTCCAACGGTGTGTCCGGTCCACGGCGTCATCCTTACTTGTGGGATATTCTCTTCCCCAACAGGAAATGGCAAAGAGCCCAGCAAAGCTGGTCACATGATCCCTCCTAGGCTCCGCCTACCCCAGTCATTCGACCGACGTAAAGGAGGAATATTTGCATAGGAGAAACCATATGTTACCGTGGTGACTGTAGTTAAAGAAAATAAATTATCAGACCTGATTAAAAAAACCAGGGCGGGCCGTGGACCGGACACACCGTTGGAGAAAGTAATTTATCAGGTAAACATAAATTCTGTTTTCTCCAACATAGGTGTGTCCGGTCCACGGCGTCATCCTTACTTGTGGGAACCAATACCAAAGCTTTAGGACACGGATGAAGGGAGGGAGCAAATCAGGTCACCTAAATGGAAGGCACCACGGCTTGCAAAACCTTTCTCCCAAAAATAGCCTCAGAAGAAGCAAAAGTATCAAATTTGTAAAATTTAGAAAAAGTGTGCAGTGAAGACCAAGTCGCTGCCTTACATATCTGATCAACAGAAGCCTCGATCTTGAAGGCCCATGTGGAAGCCACAGCCCTAGTGGAGTGAGCTGTGATTCTTTCAGGATGCTGCCGTCCGGCAGTCTCATAAGCCAATCGGATAATGCTTTTAATCCAGAAGGAGAGAGAGGTAGAAGTTGCTTTTTGACCTCTCCGTTTACCAGAATAAACAACAAACAAAGCCAAAGTTTGTCTGAAAACCTTAGTAGCTGCTAAGTAAAATTTGAGAGCACGAACTACATCCAAGTTGTGCAACAAACGTTCCTTCTTTGAAACTGGATTAGGACACAAAGAAGGCACAACTATCTCCTGGTTAATGTCTTTGTTAGAAACAACTTTTGGAAGAAAACCAGGTTTAGTACGCAAAACCACCTTATCTGCATGGAACACCAGATAAGGAGAAGAACACTGCAGAGCAGATAATTCTGAAACTCTTCTAGCAGAAGAAATTGCAACCAAAAACAAAACTTTCCAAGATAATAACTTAATATCAACGGAATGTAAGGGTTCAAACGGAACCCCCTGAAGAACTGAAAGAACTAGGTTGAGACTCCAAGGAGGAGTCAAAATTTTGTAAACAGGCTTGATTCTAACCAGAGCCTGAACAAAGGCTAGAACATCTGGCACAGCTGCCAGCTTTTTGTGAAGTAACACAGACAAGGCAGAAATCTGTCCTATCAAGGAACTTGCAGATAATCCTTTTTCCAATCCTTCTCGAAGGAAGGATAGACTCTTAGGAATCTTAACCTTGTCCCAAGGGAATCCTGCAGATTCACACCAACAGATATACCAAATTATGTGGTAACTTTCTGGTTACAGGCTTTCAGGCCTGAACAAGAGTATTAATGACAGAATCTGAGAACCCTCGCTTTGATAAGATCAAGCGTTCAATCTCCAAGCAGTCAGCTGGAGTGGATCGAACGGACCTAGAACCAGAAGGTCTCGTCTCAAAGGTAGCTTCCATGGTGGAGCCGATGACATATTCACCAGATCTGTATACCAAGTCCTGCGTGGCCACGCAGGAGCTATCAAAATCACCGACGCCCTCTCCTGATTGATCCTGGCTACCAGCCTGGGGATGAGAGGAAACGGCGGGAACACATAAGCTAGTTTGAAGGTCCAAGGTGCTACTAGTGCATCCACTAGAGCCGCCTTGGGATCCCTGGATCTGGACCCGTAGTAAGGAACTCTGAAGTTCTGACGAGAGGCCATCAGATCCATGTCTGGAATGCCCCACGGTTGAGTGACTTGGGCAAAGATTTCCGGATGGAGTTCCCACTCCCCCGGATGCAATGTCTGACGACTCAGAAAATCCGCTTCCCAATTTTCCACTCCTGGGATGTGGATAGCAGACAGGTGGCAGGAGTGAGACTCCGCCCATAGAATGATTTTGGTCACTTCGTCCATCGCTAGGGAACTCCTTGTTCCCCCCTGATGGTTGATGTATGAACTTGGCCCTCGCTAGCTGAGGCCAAGCTTTGAGAGCATTGAATATCGCTCTCAGTTCCGGAATATTTATCGGTAGAAGAGATTCTACCCGAGACCAAAGACCCTGAGCTTTCAGGGATCCCCAGACCGCGCCCCAGCCCATCAGACTGGCGTCGGTCGTGACAATGACCCACTCTGATCTGCGGAAGGTCATCCCTTGTGACAGGTTGTCCAGGGACAGCCACCAACGGAATGAGTCTCTGGTCCTCTGATTTACTTGTATCTTCGGAGATAAGTCTGAATAGTCCCCATTCCACTGACTGAGCAGGAACAGTTGTAATGGTCTTAGATGAATGCGCACAAAAGGAACTATGTCCATTGCCGCTACCATCAACCTATCACTTCCATGCACTGCGCTATGGAAGGAAGAGGAACGGAATGAAGTATCCGACAAGAGTCTAGAAGTTTTGTTTTTCTGGCTTCTGTCAGAAAAATCCTCATTTCTAAGGAGTCTATTATAGTTCCCAAGAAGGGAACCCTCGTTGACGGAGATAGAGAACTCTTTTCCACGTTCACTTTCCATCCGTGAGATCTGAGAAAGGCCAGGACAACGTCCGTGTGAGCCTTTACTTGAGGAAGGGACGACGCACGAATCAGAATGTCGTCCAAGTAAGGTACTACAGCAATGCCCCTTGGTCTTAGCACCGCCAGAAGGGACCCTAGTACCTATGAGAAAATCCTAGGAGCAGTGGCTAATCCGAAAGAAAACGCCACGAACTGGAAATGCTTGTCCAGGAATTCAAACCTTAGGAACCGATGATGTTCCTTGTGGATAGGAATATGTAGATACGCATCCTTGAAATCCACCTTGGTCATGAAATGACCTTCCTGGATGGAAGGAAGAAGTGTTCGAATGGTTTCCATCTTGAACGATGGAACCTTGAGAAACTTGTTCAAGATCTTGAGATCTAAGATTGGTCTGAACGTTCCCTCTATTTTTGGGAACTATGAACAGATTGGAGTAGAACCCCATCCCTTGTTCTCCTAATGGAACAGGATGAATCACTCCCATTTTTAGCAGGTCTTCTACCCTGGTCTGAAGACAACTGAGACCTGTGGAACCTCCCCCTTGGAGGAAGCCCCTTGAACTCCAGAGAATAACCTTGGGAGACTATTTCTAGCGCCCAAGGGTCCAGAACCTCTCTTGCCCCTAAGCCTGAGCGAAGAGAGAGAGTCTGCCCCCCACCAGATCCGGTCCCGGATCGGGGGCCCGCATTTCATGCTGTCTTGGTAGCAGTGGCAGGTTTCCTGGCCTGCTTTCCTTTGTTCCAGCCTTGCATAGGTCTCCAGGCTGGATTGGCTTGAGAAGTATTACCTTCCTGCTTAGAGGACGTAGCCCTTGGGGCTGATCCGTTTCTGCGAAAGGGACGAAACTTAGGTTTATTTTTGGTCTTGAAAAGACCTATCCTGAGGAAGGGCGTGGCCCTTGCCCCCAGTGATATCAAAGATAATCTCTTTCAAGTCAGGGCCAAAGAGTGTTTTCCCCTTGAAAGGAATGTCAAGCAATTTGTTCTTGGAAGACGCATCCGCTGCCCAAGATTTTAACCAAAGCGCTCTGCGCCACAATAGCAAACCCAGAATTTTTTCGCCGCTAACCTAGCCAATTGCAAGGTGGCGTCTAGGGTGAAAGAATTAGCCAATTTAAGAGCACGAATTCTGTCCATAATCTCCTTATAAGAAGAAGAATTACTAATAATCGCCTTTCCTAGCTCAAACTAGAAACACGCGGCTGCAGTGACAGGGACAATGCATGCAATTGGTTGTAGAAGGGAACCTTGCTGAACAAACATCTTTAGCAGACCTTCTAATTTTTTATCCATAGGATCTTGGAAAGCACAACTATCTTCTATGGGTATAGTGGCGCGCTTGTGTAGAGTAGAAACCGCCCCCTCGACCTTGGGGACTGTCTGCCATCAGTCCTTTCTGGTGTCGACTATAGGAAAACAATTTTATAAATATGGGGGGAGGTACTAAAGGTATACCGGGCCTGACCCATTCTGTACTAACAATGTACGCCACCCGCTTGGATATAGGAAAAACTTCGGGGGGCCCCGGGGCCTCTAAGAACTTTTCCATTTTACATAGTGGTTCTGGAATGACCAGATAATCACAATCATCCAAATTGGATAACACCTCCTTAAGCAGAGCGCGGAGATGTTCCAACTTAAATTTAAAAGTAATCACATCAGGTTCAGCTTGTTGAGAAATGTTTCCTGAATCTGAAATTTCTCCCTCAGACAAAACCTCCCTGGCCCCCTCAGACTGGTGTAGGGGCCCTTCAGAAACCATATCATCAGCGCTCTCATGCTCTACAGAATTTTCTAAAACAGAGCAGTCGCGCTTTCACTGATAAGTGGGCATATTGGCTAAAATGTTTTTGATAGAATTATCCATTACAGCCGTGAAATGTTGCATAGTAAGGAGTATTGGCGCACTAGATGTACTAGGGGCCTCCTGTATGGGCAAGACTGGTGTAGACGAAGGAGGGGATGATGCAGTACCATGCTTACTCCCCTCACTTGAGGAATCATCTTGGGCATCATTTTTACTAAATTTTTTTATGACATAAAATACATATAGTTAAATGAGAAGGAACCTTGGTTTCCCCACAGTCAGAACACAATCTATCTGGTAGTTCAGACATGATAAACAGGCATAAACTTGATAACAAAGCACAAAAAACGTTTTAAAATAAAACCGTTACTGTCACTTTAAATTTTAAACTAAACACACTTTATTACTGCAATTGCGAAAAAGTATGAAGGAATTGTTCAAAATTCACCAAAATTTCACCACAGAGTCTTAAAGCCTTAAAAGTATTGCACACCAAATTTGGAAGCTTTAACCCTTAAAATAACGGAACCGGAGCCGTTTTTATATTTAACCCCTTTACAGTCCCTGGAATCTGCTTTGCTGAGACCCAACCAAGCCCAAAGGGGAATACGATACCAAATGATGCCTTCAGAAAGACCTTTCTATGTATCAGAGCTCCACACACATGCAGCTGCATGCCATGCTGTCCTCAAAAACAAGTGCGCCATACCGGCGCGAAAATGAGACTCTGCCTATGCTTTGGGAAAGCCCCTAAAGAATAAGGTGTCTAAAACAGTGCCTGCCGATATTATTATATCAAAATACCCAGATAAAATGATTCCTCAAGGCTAAATATGTGTTAATAATCAATCGATTTAGCCCAGAAAAAGTCTACAGTTTAAATAAGCCCTTGTGAAGCCCTTATTTACAATCGTAATAAACATGGCTTACCGGATCCCATAGGGAAAATGACAGCTTCCAGCATTACATCGTCTTGTTAGAATGTGTCATACCTCAAGCAGCAAGGGACTGCAAACTGTTCCCCCAACTGAAGTTAATTGCTCTCAACAGTCCTGTGTGGAACAGCCATGGATTTTAGTTACGGTTGCTAAAATCATTTTCCTCATACAAACAGAATTCTTCATCTCTTTTCTGTTTCTGAGTAAATAGTACGTACCAGCACTATTTGAAAATAACAAACTCTTGATTGAATAATGAAAAACTACAGTTAAACACTAAAAAACTCTAAGCCATCTCCGTGGAGATGTTGCCTGTACAACGGCAAAGAGAATGACTGGGGTAGGCGGAGCCTAGGAGGGATCATGTGACCAGCTTTGCTGGGCTCTTTGCCATTTCCTGTTGGGGAAGAGAATATCCCACAAGTAAGGATGACGCCGTGGACCGGACACACCTATGTTGGAGAAAACCAGGGCGGGCCGTGGACCGGACACACCGTTGGAGAAAGTAATTTATCAGGTAAACATAAATTCTGTTTTCTCCAACATAGGTGTGTCCGGTCCACGGCGTCATCCTTACTTGTGGGAACCAATACCAAAGCTTTAGGACACGGATGAAGGGAGGGAGCAAATCAGGTCACCTAAATGGAAGGCACCACGGCTTGCAAAACCTTTCTCCCAAAAATAGCCTCAGAAGAAGCAAAAGTATCAAACTTGTAAAATTTGGTAAAAGTGTGCAGTGAAGACCAAGTTGCTGCCCTACATATCTGATCAACAGAAGCCTCGTTCTTGAAGGCCCATGTGGAAGCCACAGCCCTAGTGGAATGAGCTGTGATTCTTTCGGGAGGCTGCCGTCCGGCAGTCTCGTAAGCCAATCTGATGATGCTTTTAATCCAAAAAGAGAGAGAGGTAGAAGTTGCTTTTTGACCTCTCCTTTTACCTGAATAAACAACAAACAAGGAAGATGTTTGTCTAAAATCCTTTGTAGCATCTAAATAGAATTTTAGAGCGCGAACAACATCCAAATTGTGCAACAAACGTTCCTTCTTTGAAACTGGTTTCGGACACAGAGAAGGTACGATAATCTCCTGGTTAATGTTTTTGTTAGAAACAACTTTTGGAAGAAAACCAGGTTTAGTACGTAAAACCACCTTATCTGCATGGAACACCAGATAAGGAGGAGAACACTGCAGAGCAGATAATTCTGAAACTCTTCTAGCAGAAGAAATTGCAACTAAAAACAAAACTTTCCAAGATAATAACTTAATATCAACGGAATGTAAGGGTTCAAACGGAACCCCCTGAAGAACTGAAAGAACTAAATTGAGACTCCAAGGAGGAGTCAAAGGTTTGTAAACAGGCTTGATTCTAACCTAGAGCCTGAACAAAGGCTTGAACATCTGGCACAGCTGCCAGCTTTTTGTGAAGTAACACCGACAAGGCAGAAATCTGTCCCTTCAGGGAACTTGCAGATAATCCTTTTTCCAATCCTTCTTGAAGGAAGGATAGAATCCTAGGAATCTTAACCTTGTCCCAAGGGAATCCTTTGGATTCACACCAACAGATATATTTTTTCCAAATTTTGTGGTAAATCTTTCTAGTTACAGGCTTTCTGGCCTGAACAAGAGTATCGATAACAGAATCTGAGAATCCTCGCTTCGATAAAATCAAGCGTTCAATCTCCAAGCAGTCAGCTGGAGTGAAACCAGATTCGGATGTTCGAACGGACCCTGAACAAGAAGGTCTCGTCTCAAAGGTAGCTTCCAAGGTGGAGCCGATGACATATTCACCAGATCTGCATACCAAGTCCTGCGTGGCCACGCAGGAGCTATCAAGATCACCGACGCCCTCTCCTGATTGATCCTGGCTACCAGCCTGGGGATGAGAGGAAATGGCGGGAACACATAAGCTAGTTTGAAGGTCCAAGGTGCTACTAGTGCATCCACTAGAGCCGCCTTGGGATCCCTGGATCTGGCCCCGTAGCAAGGAACTTTGAAGTTCTGACGAGAGGCCATCAGATCCATGTCTGGAATGCCCCACAGGTGAGTGACTTGGGCAAAGATTTCCGGATGGAGTTCCCACTCCCCCGGATGCAATGTCTGACGACTCAGAAAATCCGCTTCCCAATTTTCCACTCCTGGGATGTGGATAGCAGACAGGTGGCAGGAGTGAGACTCCGCCCATAGAATGATTTTGGTCACTTCTTCCATCGCTAGGGAACTCCTTGTTCCCCCCTGATGGTTGATGTACGCAACAGTTGTCATGTTGTCTGATTGAAACCGTATGAACTTGGTCCTCGCTAGCCGAGGCCAAGCCTTGAGAGCATTGAATATCGCTCTCAGTTCCAGAATATTTATCGGTAGAAGAGATTCTTCCCGAGACCAAAGACCCTGAGCTTTCAGGGATCCCCAGACCGCGCCCCAGCCCATCAGACTGGCGTCGGTCGTGACAATGACCCACTCTGGTCTGCGGAACGTCATCCCTTGAGACAGATTGTCCAGGGACAGCCACCAACGGAGTGAGTCTCTGGTCCTCTGATTTACTTGTATCTTCGGAGACAAGTCTGTATAGTCCCCATTCCACTGACTGAGCATGCACAGTTGTAATGGTCTTAGATGAATGCGCGCAAAAGGAACTATGTCCATCGCCGCTACCATCAACCCGATCACTTCCATGCACTGAGCTACGGAAGGAAGAGGAACGGAATGAAGTATCCGACAAGAGTCTAGAAGTTTTGTTTTTCTGGCCTCTGTTAGAAAGATCCTCATTTCTAAAGAGTCTATAATTGTTCCCAAGAAGGGAACCCTTGTTGACGGGGATAGAGAACTCTTTTCCACGTTCACTTTCCAGCCGTGAGATCTGAGAAAGGCCAGGACAATGTCCGTGTGAGCCTTTGCTTGAGGAAGGGACGACGCTTGAATCAGAATGTCGTCCAGGTAAGGTACTACTGCAATGCCCCTTGGTCTTAGCACCGCTAGAAGGGAGCCTAGTACCTTTGTGAAAATCCTTGGAGCAGTGGCTAATCCGAAAGGAAGCGCCACGAACTGGTAATGTTTGTCCAGGAATGCAAACCTTAGGAACCGATGATGTTCCTTGTGGATAGGAATATGTAGATACGCATCCTTTAAATCCACCGTGGTCATGAATTGACCCTCCTGGATGGAAGGAAGAATAGTTCGAATGGTTTCCATCTTGAAAGATGGAACCTTGAGAAACTTGTTTAAGATCTTGAGATCTAAGATTGGTCTGAACGTTCCCTCTTTTTTGGGAACTATGAACAGATTGGAGTAGAACCCCAACCCTTGTTCTCTTAGTGGAACAGGATGAATCACTCCCATTTTTAACAGGTCTTCTACACAATGTAAGAACGCCTGTCTTTTTATGTGGTCTGAAGACAACTGAGACCTGTGGAACCTCCCCCTTGGGGGAAGTCCCTTGAATTCCAGAAGATAACCCTGGGAGACTATTTCTAGCGCCCAGGGATCCAGAACATCTCTTGCCCAAGCCTGAGCGAAGAGAGAGAGTCTGCCCCCCACCAGATCCGGTCCCGGATCGGGGGCCAATATTTCATGCTGTCTTGGTAGCAGTGGCAGGCTTCTTGGCCTGCTTTCCCTTGTTCCAGCCTTGCATTGGTCTCCAAGCTGGCTTGGCTTGAGAAGTATTACCCTCTTGCTTAGAGGACGTAGCACTTTGGGCGGGTCCGTTTTTACGAAAGGGACGAAAATTGGGTCTATTTTTCGCCTTGAAAGGCCGATCCTGAGGAAGGGCGTGGCCCTTACCCCCAGTGATATCCGAGATAATCTCTTTCAAGTCAGGGCCAAACAGCGTTTTCCCCTTGAAAGGAATGTTTAGTAGCTTGTTCTTGGAAGACGCGTCAGCCGACCAAGATTTCAACCAAAGCGCTCTGCGCGCCACAATAGCAAACCCAGAATTCTTAGCCGCTAACCTAGCCAATTGCAAAGTGGCGTCTAGGGTGAAAGAATTAGCCAATTTGAGAGCATTGATTCTGTCCATAATCTCCTCATAAGGAGGAGAATCACTATCGAGCGCCTTTATCAGTTCATCAAACCAGAAACATGCGGCTGTAGTGACAGGGACAATGCATGAAATTGGTTGTAGAAGGTAACCCTGCTGAACAAACATCTTTTTAAGCAAACCTTCTAATTTTTTATCCATAGGATCTTTGAAAGCGCAACTATCCTCTATGGGTATAGTGGTGCGTTTGTTTAAAGTAGAAACCGCTCCCTCGACCTTGGGGACTGTCTGCCATAAGTCCTTTCTGGGGTCGACCATAGGAAACAATTTTTTAAATATGGGGGGAGGGACGAAAGGAATACCGGGCCTTTCCCATTCTTTATTAACAATGTCCGCCACCCGCTTGGGTATAGGAAAAGCTTCTGGGAGCTCCGGCACCTCTAGGAACTTGTCCATTTTACATAGTTTCTCTGGGATGACCAACTTTTCACAATCATCCAGAGTGGATAATACCTCCTTAAGCAGAATGCGGAGATGTTCCAACTTAAATTTAAATGCAATTACATCAGGTTCAGCCTGTTGAGAAATGTTCCCTGAATCAGTAATTTCTCCCTCAGACAAAACCTCCCTGGCCCCCTCAGATTGGGTTAGGGGCCCTTCAGAGATATTAATATCAGCGTCGTCATGCTCTTCAGTAACTAAAACAGAGCAGCCACGCTTACGCTGACAAGGGTTCATTTTGGCTAAAATGTTTTTGACAGAATTATCCATTACAGCAGTTAATTGTTGCATAGTAAGCAGTATTGGCGCGCTAGATATACTAGGGGCCTCCTGAGTGGGCAAGACTCGTGTAGACGAAGGAGGGAATGATGCAGTACCATGCTTACTCCCCTCACTTGAGGAATCATCTTGGGCATCATTGTCATTATCACATAAATCACATTTATTTAAATGAACAGGAATTCTGGCTTCCCCACATTCAGAACACAGTCTATCTGGTAGTTCAGACATGTTAAACAGGCATAAACTTGATAATAAAGTACAAAAAACGTTTTAAAATAAAACCGTTACTGTCACTTTAAATTTTAAACTGAACACACTTTATTACTGCAATTGCGAAAAAACATGAAGGAATTGTACAAAATTCACCAAATTTTCACCACAGTGTCTTAAAGCCTTAAAAGTATTGCACACCAAATTTGGAAGCTTTAACCCTTAAAATAACGGAACCGGAGCCGTTTTAACACTTTAACCCCTTTACAGTCCCTGGTATCTGCTTTGCTGAGACCCAACCAAGCCCAAAGGGGAATACGATACCAAATGACGCCTTCAGAAAGTCTTTCTAAGTATCAGAGCTCCTCTCACATGCGACTGCATGCCATGCCTCTCAAAAACAAGTGCGCCACACCGGCGCGAAAATGAGGCTCTGCTTATGCTTTGGGAAAGCCCCAGAGAAATAAGGTGTCTAATACAGTGCCTGCCGATATTATAATATCAATAAAACCCAGATAAAATGATTCCTCAAAGCTAAATATGTTTTAAAACTGAATCGATTTAGCCCAGAAAAGTCTACAATCTTAATAAGCCCTTGTGAAGCCCTTATTTACCATCGTAATAAACATGGCTTACCGGATCCCATAGGGAAAAATGACAGCTTCCAGCATTACATCGTCTTGTTAGAATGTGTCATACCTCAAGCAGCAAGAGACTGCACACTGTTCCCCCAACTGAAGTTAATTGCTCTCAACAGTCCTGTGTGGAACAGCCATGGATTTTAGTTACGGTGCTAAAATCATTTTCCTCATACAAACAGAAATCTTCATCTCTTTTCTGTTTCTGAGTAAATAGTACATACCAGCACTATTTTAAAATAACAAACTCTTGATTGAATAATAAAAACTACAGTTAAACACTAAAAAACTCTAAGCCATCTCCGTGGAGATGTTGCCTGTACAACGGCAAAGAGAATGACTGGGGTAGGCGGAGCCTAGGAGGGATCATGTGACCAGCTTTGCTGGGCTCTTTGCCATTTCCTGTTGGGGAGGAGAATATCCCACAAGTAAGGATGACGCCGTGGACCGGACACACCTATGTTGGAGAAAAAACGTTTAACCTCAATAAATCAATTGTTATTTAAAACCTATTGCAAGTCCCTGCAAATTAGGTAAAATCTATGCATACAGTATAAAACCAGTGAAGTACCATTCCCCAGAATACTGAAGTGTAAAATATACATACATGACAGCCTGATACCAGCTACATCTACTGCATTTAAGGCTGAGTTTACATTATAATGGTATGGCAGGATTTTCTCATCAATTCCATGTCAGAAAATAACAAACTGCTACATACCTCTTTGCAGATTAATCTGCCCGCTGTCCCCTGATCTGAAGTTTACCTCTCCTCAGATGGCCGAGAAACAGCAATATGATCTTAACTACTCCGGCTAAAATCATAGAAAAAACTCAGGTAGATTCTTCTTCAAATTCTACCAGAGAATGAATAACACACTCCGGTGCTATTATAAAATAAACTTTTGATTGAAGGTAATAAACTAATTAAATCACCACAGTCCTCTCACACATCCTATCTATTCGTTGGGTGCAAGAGAATGACTGGGGGTGACGTAGAGGGGAGGAGCTATATAGCAGCTCTGCTGGGTGAATCCTCTTGCACTTCCTGTAGGGGAGGAGATAATATCCCAGAAGTAATGATGACCCGTGGACTGACCACACTTAACAGGAGAAATCCAAGATACTTTTGTCACAGTCTAAAGACTGATAGTCACACCCTGATTATTGACATACACCACAGATGTGATAATGTCTGAAAAAAACAATAAACGTCTCTTCTTCAAAAGAAAACAACTGAAGAACTCTGGGAATGCACGGAGTTCCAAAATATCAAATGGTAATCTCGCCTCCTGAGATTTCCAAACCCCTTGTGCTGACAGAGAACCTCAGACAGCCTCCCAACCTAAAAGACTCGCATCTATAGAGATCATGGTCCAGGTTGAAAGAATCAAAGAGACCTGTAGAACTAAATGATGGTGATCTTAACCACCGAATCAAAAATAGATAAACATAGAATTCGAAGATTTAAAAAGTGAAATCCTAGAATCCCTGCACCATTATTCAGCATAAAAAACTGGAAAGGTTTTCTATGAAAATGAACAAAGAGAATTGAATCTAATGCTGCAGCCATAAGACCTAAATTTCCATGCATATATAGCAACTGAAGGAAATAGAGACTGAAGGTACCGACAGACAAAACCCAATAAAAAAAGTCACTTGTCTGTTAGAGACAAAGACAGTGACACAATCTATCTGGAAACCTAAAAAAGGTGACCCTTGTGTGAGGAATCAAGAGCTTTTGATAAAAAGATCCTCTAACCATGTCTTGAAAAAACAAAGTTGAATCATATGAGACTCCGTAATCTCAGAAAATAAAAAATAATCTGAATGAAAACAGAAAATGAAGATATGCATCTATTGTATCTAATGAAAACAAATAATGCTATCACTGACCAAAAAAAGGCAGAATAGACCATATAAATACCAATCTAAAAGATGGTACATAATAAAAAGATTTTCTATCTTTGGAACAATGAATAGTTTTGAATAAAAATCCCAAAACCCAGTTCCTAAAAATGGAACTGGAATAAATACCCCAGAAGATTCCAGATCTGAGCAGCACTTGAGCCCCAACAGGTGATCAGCCGCACTTCAACATTACCCAAAATATATAGGAAAATGTTAGCCTTACTGGAATAGCTGGAATATAATAAAGAGAAAAAGACTTCTCATAGACGGTTTAACTCTAAATTTTATTCTGTACCAAAGTCTAAGAAATTTGGACCGAATAAAACCAAAAAAACTTCCAATTAAAAACATGTTACTTGGATAAGAATTAGAATTTTGTTCCTTAGTAAGAACAACCAAACTAAAATAAGCTTAAAGTTTTATTCTTAGAACTCAATCTTGAAGCCCAGAGTAACAGTTAAGAATTGAATCCAAAATGAACCAAATAATTGATTATCTTGGAAAAAAAGAATTTTTTTTTTTTTTTTTTAGAAATCACAAAATTCTTCTAGCTAAAAACAGCTAAAGACAGATTAAAACCTCAATTGTGAAAATATTCAATACAATGAAGATACAAATTAAAATATTAGCATGTTAATTCAGTTAAAAGACCAGTCAACACACCAGACTTGCATAAATAAATGCAAGACAACAAGACAAATGCAACAGCACCCAGTCTAACCTCAAATGAGCAGTAGACTTTGTCCCTTAACAATGCTAAATAAAAACATAATCTGATACTTGATTTTAAAGTAGGTGTGTGCAAGTGTGTTAAAGTGTGCGCAAGAGGCACCAAGCTACTCCAACCCTAAAGTCCCTCAAATTAGGGAAAAAAAAGATAAGTGAAAGAATGAAAACGAGGAGAAGCGCTAAAAAAGCTAAAGGTGCTAAACAAATTAAAAATTAAAAATAATTGCTATGCAGACAAATTGAGATAAAATAGGATAAATTTACTTGCTTTACAAATATAATAAACAATCACATTGGTACATGTCCTGCAAAAAAGAAAAAGACATAGATCATTTAAGAATCGGACGTCTCCGATGTATAAAAAACACAAAATAAAAACTGCTGTTGCCAATCTAAACCTTGTCTAAGTATTATGAGGGGGAGGTCGGCATCAAAATTAAAGTCCTCAGATGATTCAAAAGAGAACCGAAGCCGGGTAAATGTAAACCCGTTTACCTTTAGGTGTACCGTCCGTGTATCAAGAGTCACCTCCGTGAGGCGTATGCGTGTCCCGTGACGTCACAAATCGGGAGGCGTCGTCTCTGTAGGGCAATCCTATTGGTCAGGTTAGCTTGAAGGTAAACTATAGCGGCCGCTATAATATAGATGGTGAACTCCGCTCTTAGTGCAGGATCGCACGCAGGGTCACAGTATAACCAGATTTCCTCTGTAGATATAATAGTAGACGGACTTTAGTGTGTGACTTGAGACCGGCTTCAATTTAAGCGCATGGCCCTTCACAGTATAGCCCTCGTGTTGTCCGTGGGTAACTGAAGAATCTTTCACTCCAATAAAGAAATACAGTCCTTATAGACAGAATGTGAAGTATAAGGCAGCTGTAACTATCATCAACGCGTTTCTCCCTCTTACAGGGCTTTCTCAAGATGAATTAGCTCCAGTTACAGCCTCCTTTTAAACAGTGTAGACTCATACCTATTGGTCAGGTGAGATTACTTTAACTGGCAGGTGTGTTTAATACAATTGGTCTATTGGCAACAGTACTGGCAACTTAGAAAAAATATATATCTCTATATGAAATAAGAAACAAACCACTTATATCTAATTAGATTTGAGAATATATCTAGAGATGCTTGAATTTTGGTGCATTTGTATATTATCCGCAATTTGCAGTCAAATAAAAATAAAGGTATAACTCCAGTTCAAAGGTGCTTTCAGAGAACAATATTACTTTCACTGAAAGGAGGATTTAGAAGAGCGACAAAGCATCCTCACTAAAGTGGTCAAAAATGTGACTGTGCTAGAAGTCATTATATACTAATGTGCTTAAAGAAAGACAAGAAAAAAATGTTTTATGTTTATATATACTACGAACCAAGGTGGAAAAATTATATATAACTGCAGTTTGCTGCCGTTATAAGAAATTATATAAGTGCTTGCAATGACACAATTAAACTAATCGAATTTATAGATAGTGAACAATATTAAACTATGAAAGAAAAGCAGAGGTCTTGTGACTAATAGAAGTGGATACATATATACCCCATAAAACAAAATGTATCAAGATTATGCAGTGACTAAATTTAGTTTTTAAATTAGTGAGAATCAAAAGTTGATTAGAAACTACTAGAAATTAAAAATAAGAAATAGAATAGTACAGAGTCGAACTTAAACCAAAATTAATCTAAAACAAAGGGTGAGATGTCGAGTTCAGATTTCAGACCAGCTGGATGTAAAGTGTCGTATTTATATATGTACTCCGCTTCTTTTATACATAGTAGTTTATCTATATTGCCTCCTCTCCAGTGGCACTTAATATGTTGTATTCCCCAGAAAGTTAAATCCTTTGTCTGCCCTTTGTGTACTTCTTTGAAATGTTTGTAGAGTCTGGTATCTTCTCTTTCTTTCTCTATACATAACAGGTGCTCCCTGATCCTATCCTTTAGCATCCTTTTTGTTTCTCCAAAGTATATCAAATTGCAAGAACATTGGAGTACATAAATGACCCCTTTCGTCGTGCATCTGATAAGTTCTTTTATTTGAAATAGATCACCTTTAGGTGGAATTATTAAAGAGTTTTTCTTACAGCTATGCTGGCAGGCCTTGCACGTATAGCAGGGGGAAAAACCTGCCACTTTCCTTCCTGCAATATCCAATTGTGTGTTCAGACTAATTTTATTCTCTTGAAAAGTACTAGGAACTAATATTTGTTTTAAGTTTCTTGATTTTCTAAACACTAATCTTGGTCTATCAGTCAAATTCTTCCCTATAATGGGGTCTGCTTGTAGAATGTGCCAGTGTTTATTAAGAATTTTTCTTACAGTACCATGATCATTACTGTAATCAGTGATAAACGGTGTATCTATAGTATCTTTTTCATTTAGAGTGTTTTTTTGTTTATAGGTGAGAAGTGTTTTCCTATTTGATGATCTAGCTCTACTAGTAGCACTATGGACTAGCTCCTCATCATAGCCCCTATCCTTAAATTTCTCCATAAGTGTCCCTATTTGTTCCTCAAAGTCCATTAGTCTAGAGCAGTTCTTACGTATCCTTAAGGCTTGACCTACAGGGATATTTTCTTTCCACCGTTGAAGGTGACAACTGTCTGAGTGTATAAAGCTGTTAGAGTCTACATCCTTAAAGTGTGTTTTTGTCTCAATAGTCATTTATCACCATGATTTCTAGATCAAGGAAAGTAAATTTTTCTTGACTATAATTAAATGTAAATTTTAGGCCTTTATCATTGGTATTCATATTCGTGAGCATGTTATTCAACTCCATTTCTGAGCCCCTCCAAATCATCAGCATATCGTCTATATATCTGCCATAGAGCACGAGGTTTGCACCAAAGCCACTATCCATGAAGAAATTTTCTTCCCAGTGGCCTACAAAAAGATTGGCATAACTTGGTGCAAACCTCGTGCCCATAGCGGTCCCCTCAACTTGGAGATAGAAATTCTTATCAAATGAAAAATAATTATTGTGTAGTATGAAAGATATACTCTTTAACAGAAAAGAATTTTGTTCTAATTTAATGTCTGGGTCTGCATCCAGATACTTTTTTACAGCCGATAAACCTTGATGGTGATCAATCACCGTATATAATGAGGTGATGTCGCAGGTTACTAGGAACCAATATTTCTCCCATTTGACAAAGTCACATTTTTGACCACTTTAGTGAGGATGCTTTGTCGCTCTTCTAAATCCTCCTTTCAGTGAAAGTAATATTGTTCTCTGAAAGCACCTTTGAACTGGAGTTATACCTTTATTTTTATTTGACTGCAAATTGCGGATAATATACAAATGCACCAAAATTCAAGCATCTCTAGATATATTCTCAAATCTAATTAGATATAAGTGGTTTTTTTCTTATTTCATATAGAGATATATATTTTTTCTAAGTTGCCAGTACTGTTGCCAATAGACCAATTGTATTAAACACACCTGCCAGTTAAAGTAATCTCACCTGACCAATAGGTATGAGTCTACACTGTTTAAAAGGAGGCTGTAACTGGAGCTAATTCATCTTGAGAAAGCCCTGTAAGAGGGAGAAACGCGTTGATGATAGTTACAGCTGCCTTATTACTTCACATTCTGTCTATAAGGACTGTATTTCTTTATTGGAGTGAAAGATTCTTCAGTTACCCACGGACAACACGAGGGCTATACTGTGAAGGGCCATGCGCTTAAATTGAAGCCGGTCTCAAGTCACACACTAAAGTCCGTCTACTATTATATCTACAGAGGAAATCTGGTTATACTGTGACCCTGCGTGCGATCCTGCACTAAGAGCGGAGTTCACCATCTATATTATAGCGGCCGCTATAGTTTACCTTCAAGCTAACCTGACCAATAGGATTGCCCTACAGAGACGACGCCTCCCGATTTGTGACGTCACGGGACACGCATACGCCTCACGGAGGTGACTCTTGATACACGGACGGTACACCTAAAGGTAAACGGGTTTACATTTACCCGGCTTCGGTTCTCTTTTGAATCATCTGAGGACTTTAATTTTGATGCCGACCTCCCCCTCATAATACTTAGACAAGGTTTAGATTGGCAACAGCAGTTTTTATTTTGTGTTTTTTATACATCGGAGACGTCCGATTCTTAAATGATCTATGTCTTTTTCTTTTTTGCAGGACATGTACCAATGTGATTGTTTATTATATTTGTAAAGCAAGTAAATTTATCCTATTTTATCTCAATTTGTCTGCATAGCAATTATTTTTAATTTTTAATTTGTTTAGCACCTTTAGCTTTTTTAGCGCTTCTCCTCGTTTTCATTCTTTCACTTTAATTTTAAAGTAAACAGAAAAAATGAAGCAATTGCAACATCATTCAAATAAAACACAGGTCCAAGAAAAATACCTGAAAAATAATTTTCCTTAAATAGGATACAACCATCTAAAGGAAAAATAAATACTATTTTGCTATAGAAACAATAGCATAATTAGCAGGAGTAGAGATAGCCCAATTAAATTGGAGAACCATCAAAATTGAAATGAACTGCCGGCAAAGAATATAATTTAAAACCTTTAAAGAAGGAATAAAAGAAAATTCCCAGCCTATTCCATTCCCTAGTATGAGGAACTGGAAAAAAACCTCTGAAAATACCGAAGAATAAATAAGCAGAAATAGTGTTAGCTAGTCTTGAAAGAACTAATTACCTTAATATCCAAAATAATCAACACCTTTTCAACAAAGAACAAATGTACTTTAAAAATAAAAAAGTAGATTTGTTAGTGTCAATATCTGATGAAGAAAATTCTGAAATGAGAAAAAACATCATCAGAGAAGGATAAATCATTATGTAGTTGGTCATTTGAAACTTCAATCATTAAAAAAGAAGTTTGAAAAAGACCTAAAAAAATTCATTAGAAGGCACGATGTCAGACAAAGCCTTTAAAATAGAATCAGAAAAATATTGTTATAAATCTTCTACGTAATTCTTGTACATAAGATGTAAAAAGAATAGCAAATATATAAAGCATAAATACTAACGGATTCTGCATGTAAAAGTTTATCATGATAACTTATTACAAACCATAGCTAAAGAAAAAACATTCATAACATTTTTAAAATAAATGAACTTAGCTTTGGTAGGACTGAACTTCAGTCAACAGGAATCCCTTAGAACGATTTTGAAACAGGAACAGTGAAATCTTGCAATATGTAATAGAAAAAAACAATATTTAAAGCAAAATTATCAAATTCCTTAAATGACAGTTTCAGGAATGGGAAAAGAAATGCAAAATAATAAGCTTCTAAAAACCAGAAGCAATAAAAAAGTGAAATTTAAATAACCACATTTTTTGGCGACAAAAATGACGCCCACATTATTGGCGCTAAATACAACGCCCATATTCTTTGGCGCCAAGTATGACGCCACATCCTCTGACGCCGAAACAGACGCCCACATTTTTTGGTGGGAAAAAAATGTCTGAATATACATGCGTCAAAAAATGACGTTTACAGAATACAACTTCCGGCGTCAACTACGGCGCCGGAAATGACAAAATGATTTGCGCCAAAAAAGTCAGCGCCAAGAATTACGCAATAAAAAGCAACATTTTCTGCCCCCGCGAGCCTAACAGCACGCAGGGAAAATGGTCAATTGAGAATTTTCAAGGTAATGAAAAATAAATTGAATTAAAATGCATTATCAAAAAAAATAATGAAACTGACAGTCTGAATTATAAAGGAATACTGATTATCCTGAATCATGGCAAATATAAGTTTAAAGACATATTTAGAACTTTACATATAAAGTGCCCAACCATAGCTTAGAGTGTCACAAAAAATAGGATTTACTTACCCCAGGACACTCATCTACATATAGCAGACAGACAAACCAGTACTGAAACGAGAATCAGTAGAGGTAATGGTATATAAGAGTATATCGTCGATCTGAAAAGGGAGGTAAGAGATGAATCTCTACGACCGATAACAGAGAACCTATGAAATAGATCCCATAGAAGGAGACCATGGTATTCAAATAGGCAATACTCTCTTCACATCACTCTGACATTCACTGCACGCTGAGAGGAAAACCGGGCTCCAGCCTGCTGCGGAGCGCATATCAACAAAGAATCTAGCACAAACTTACTTCACCACCTCCATGGGAGGCAAAGTTTGTAAAACTGAATTGTGGGTGTGGTGAGGGGTGTATTTATAGGCATTTTGAGGTTTGGGAAACTTTGCCCCTCCTGGTAGGAATGTATATCCCATACGTCACTAGCTCATGGACTCTTGCTAATTACATGAAAGAAAGAAACAAATTTATCAGGTAAGAATAAATTTCCTTTGCTTTTACAAGATACGATGAGTCCACGGATTTCATCCTTACTTGTGGGATACAATACCAAAGCTATAGTACACAGATGAAACGGGAGGGACAAGACAGGGAACCTAAACGGAAGGAACCACTGCTTGAAGAACTTCCCTCCCAAAAACAGCCTCAGATGAGGCAAAAGTATTGAATTTGTAAAATATGGAAAAAGTATGAAGAGACGACCAAGTTGCAGCTTTGCAAATCTGTTCAACAGAAGCATCATTTTTGAATGCCCATGAGGAAGCCACAGCCCTAGTGGAATGAGCCGCAATTCGTTTAGGAGGCTGCTGTCCAGCAGTTTCATATGCAAAACGGATGATACTCTGCAGCCAAAATGAGAGAGGGGTAGCCATAGCTTTCTAACCCCTACGCTTCCCAGAAAACACAATAAACAAAGAAAACGATTGACGAAAATCCTTAGTTGCCTGTAAGTAAAACTTCAAGGCACGGACCACGTCCAAATTATGTAACAGCCTCTCCTTCTTAGAAGAAGAATTAGGACACAAGAAGGAACAACTATTTCCTGATTAATATTTTTAATAGAAACAACCTTAGGAAGAAAACCAGGTTTGGTACGCAACACCACCTTATCGGAATGAAAAGTAAGATAAGGAGAATCACATTGTAATGCCAAAAGCTCAGAAACTCTGCGATCAGAAATAGAAACCAAAAATAAAAGTTTCCAAGATAATAACTTAATATCTATGGAATGCATAGGTTCAAACGGAACCCCTTGAAGAACATTAAGAACTAAATTCAAACTCCAAGGAGGAGCAATTGGTCTAAACACAGGCCTGATTGTAGTCAGAGCATGACAAAAGGATTGAACATCCGGAACATCTGCCAGACGCTTATGTAGCAAAATAGACAAAGCAGAAATCAGTCCCTTTAAGGAACTTGCTGACAACCCTTTCTCCAATCCTTCTTGGAGAAAAGACAAAACCCTGGGAATCCTAATCCATGAGTAGCCCTTGGATTCACACCAATAAAGATATTTACGCCATATCTTATGGTATATCTTTCCAGTAACAGGCTTACGTGCCTGAATCAAGGTATCTATGACCGAATCAGAAAACCCTCGCTTAGATAAAATTAAGTGTTCAATCTCCAAGCAGTTAGCTGCAGAGAAACTAGATTCGGATGATGGAAGGGTCCCTGAATTAGGTCTTTCCTCAATGGAAGCTTTCACAGAGGCTGGGATGACACGTCCACCAGATCGGCATACTGCGAGGCCACGCAGGGGCGATGAGTATCACCGACGCCCTCTCATGTTTGACTCGAGCAATCACCCGGGGAAGGAGAGCAAATGGAGGGAACACATAAGCTAGGTTGAAGAACCAAGGCACTGCCAAGGCATCTATTAGCTCGGCCTGGGGATCCCTGGACCTGGACCTGGACCCGTATCTCGGAAGCTTGGCATTCTGGCGAGATGCCATGAGATCCAACTCTGGCCTGCCCCATCTGAGAATCAGGTGGGCAAATACCTCCGGATGGAGTTCCCACTCTCCCGGATGAAATGTCTGTCTGCTCAGAAAATTTGCTTCCCAGTTTTCCACCCCTGGAATGTGGATCGCGGACAGATGGCAAGAGTGAAACTCCGCCCACTGAATTATCCTGGCTACTTCTGTCATCGCTAAGGAACTTCTTGTTCCCCCCTGATGACTGATGTAGTCCACCGTCGTTATGTTGTCCGACTGGAATCTGATGAATTGGGTTGAAGCCAACTGAGGCCAAGCCTGAAGCACATTGAATATTGCCCTCAACTCTAGGATATTGATGGGAGAGTCCAGACCCCCTGAGCCCTTAGGATGGGGAGCAGTCTGGAATTCCCTAACAGGCTGGCATCTGTTGTCACTATCACCCATGAGGGTCTGCGAAAGCACGTCCCCTGGGATGGATGATACAGCGACAACCACCATAGAAGAAACTCCCTTGTCTCCTGAACCAGATGTATTTGAGGAGACAAATCTGTATAATCTCCATTCCACTGCCTGAGCATGTTCAGTTGCAGAGGCCTGAGATGAAACCGAGCAAATGGAATGATGTCCATTGCCGCTACCATCAATCCAATTACCTCCATGCACTGAGCCACTGACGGCCAAGGATTGGTCTGAAGGGCTCGGCATGTGTTCAGAATCTTTAATTTTCTGACCTCTGTCAAAATCATTTTCATGGATAGAGAGTCGATTAGAGTTCCCAAGAAAGGAACCCTTGTCTGTGGAACTAGAGAACTCTTCTCCAGATTTACCTTCCAACCATGAGTCCTTGGTTTACGTCGGTATGAGACTTTGTTAGCTGATAAGACGATGCCTGGATCAGAATATCGTCCAGATAAGGCGCCATTGCAATGCCCCGTGGTCTCAGAACCGCTAGCAGCGGCCCCAGAACCTTTGTGAAAATTCTGGGTGCTGTGGCCACAAACGGAAAATGTTTGTCCAGAAAGGCAAACCTCAGGAACTTATGATCTCTGTGGATAGGAACATGAAGATATGCATCCTTTAGATCCACGGTAGTCATAAACTGACCCTCCTGGATCAATGGAAGAATGGTACGAATAATTTCCATCTTGAAAGATGGAACTCTGAGAAACTTGTTTAGACTCTTGAGATCCAAGATAGGTCTGAAAGTTTACTCTTTTTTTTTTGGAACGGTACAAATTACTCCTATGAAGGATAGGTCTCTTACACAGCGTAAGTACGCCTCTCTCTATCTGGTCTACAGACAATCGAGAAAGAAGGAATTTTCCTCTGGGAGAAGAATTTCTGAACTCCAGTTTGTATCCCTGAGATACTATACTGCCCATGGATCTGGAACGTCTCTTATCCAAGCCTGGACAAAAAAAAATGATAGTCTGCCCCCCACAAGATCCGGTCCCGGATCAGGGGCCGTCCCTTCATGCTGACTTGGTGGCAGCAACTGACTTTTTGCCCTTGTTCCAAGCCTGGTTGGGCCTCCACGTGGGTTTGGGTTTAGAATAGACCCCCTCCTGCTTAGTGAGAGTTCCCTTGAAATTTCGAAAGGAAGGAAAATTACTCTATCGACCTGTCTTGATTTCTTATCCTGAGGGAGGAGGTGACCATTACCTCCCGTGATGTCAGAAATAATTTCTTTCAAGTCAGGACCAAACAAGGTCTTTCCCTTGTAAGGGATAGCCAAAAGCTTAGTTTTGGATGACACATCGGCAGACCAGGAATTCAGCCATAAGGCCCTATGTGCTAAGATGGAAAATCCTAAGCTCTTAGCCA
The DNA here is from genome assembly GCF_027579735.1 of Bombina bombina. Lineage (NCBI taxonomy): Eukaryota > Metazoa > Chordata > Amphibia > Anura > Bombinatoridae > Bombina > Bombina bombina. The sequence continues at coordinate 4,454,234 of NC_069509.1, read as the reverse complement.
CCAACTTAGTAATTTGCAGAGAAGCGTCTGTCACAAAGGCATTAGCCAGCTTAAGGGCTTTAATTCTGTCCTGTATCTCTTCCAAAGGATTCTCAGTTTTAAGAGATTCCTCCAGAGCATCAAACCAATAAGCAGCCGCAGTGGTAACCGTGACAATGCAGGCTGCCGGTTGTAAAAGATACCCTTGATGAACAGAGTTTCTTAAGAAGACCCTCTAATTTCTTATCCATAGGGTCCTTAAAAGCACAACTATCATCAATAGGGATAGTAGTTTGTTTAGCCAAAGTGGAAATAGCACCTTCCACCTTAGGAACCGTCTGCCAAGAATTCCTGATAGAATCCGCTATGGGATACATCTTCCTGAAAACAGGAGAAGGAGAGAATGGTATACCTGGTCTCTCCCATTCCTTAGCAATAATTTCCAAAGTTCTCTAGGGAACTGGAAAAACATCTGATTAAGAAGGTACTTCTAGATATCTGTCCAACTTACTCAATTTTTTTGGAGGGACCACGATTGAATTGCAGTCGTCCAGAGTCACCAAAACCTCCTTCAATAACAGGCAGAGGTGTTCCAGTTTAAAATGGAAAGACATTACTTCTGAATCCGTCAGTAGCAGGGCGCTATCCGATTCAGGAAGCTCACCTTTAAATAAGTGCTCCAATTCTGATCCCTGTAAAGGCATTTCAGACCTCGCTATTAAAGCATCCGAAGTCGCATTGACCGCGAGGATTTCCTTCTGTGTTTGCCTTGCAGTACGGGAAAGGCAGACAATGCTTCAGAAAGTGAAGAGGACATAACAGTTGCTATGTCCTTTAGAGTAAATGCAGGAGAAACTGCAGAGGTACTGGACTGTGCCTGGGTAGGCGTTAGGGACTGTGATGCTTGGGGAGAAAGATGTGGCATACTCTGATTCTCATCGTTAGAACCTTGAGAACCATCCGCCTTATTTAAATCTGTATCAAAAAACATTTGCTCCCTGAACTGTAAAGCCCTCTCAGTACACGAGGGGCACAAGGTAACGGGAGGTTCCACATTTGCATTCAAACATAGTGAACATGTAACATTCATATCCATGTTAGCATAAATACAAACAGACTTGGTCTTGACTTGCAACTAATGTGTGAAATAAAGACCTCTGAAGAAAGTGTGCAGCTGTACCTTTAAAAATTAACCATCAAGTGACAGACGATACACACAAATCAAATTAAACCGAAGACAGAGGAAAATAGACAGAGGAAAATAAAAAGTAAGAGCAAGTAATATTACTTTAAAAAAACGGATCGTTAAACTATGCCTCTGCCGCCTCAACAGCTCTGCTGAGGCGCCTACCTGCCCCCTCAAAGTTGTCTCCGCTTTCAAATATAGACTGCCTAAGACCGCTTGCTCCTATAACCTAAAACCATGTGGTCCCGGTAAGCAGTGAAGCTCCGATCACTCTCACCCACGCTGCGTAATACAGAACGTAGCTGCGTGGCATCCAGAGCGCGGGAGAAAAACTGCACCCTTCGTGGGCGTCACTAACTCCTAGTGTCATAGTGATTGGGTCTCCCTCAAAAACCGTGAGCCTATGTCGCTGCAATAGCAGTGTAAAAGCCATGCGGTCTCGACTCTCACCCACGCTTGATTCTCTGGCCACAGAAAAAGTGCTGTCTACGCGTACTAAAACCATGGGGTCCTCGCAAAGTGACAGTAAAACACACATTGGATCCCCATAAACACCAGAGACATGTTCTGCTTTTAGGTTCAGACATGATTAGCTCCATCGTCAGTCCACAGTCCATATGCGCTCCCACATATTCCATAAATGTGTCCTGAGCATCCCAATCTATCCACCCCCACCACATCCTCCTTAACACCTGTAGAGAGGCCCTGGGTAAAATCAGGGGTTCACAGAAATAAGGGCTGCAGCGATTCCTGAGTTAAGGCTGTCCCAGAAAAAGAGCTGCACATACCTTGGTGCTGATCGACAGCATGAATTGTCCCACAGCTATGAAGAAGTCTTCTGTGGAGACATACAGGCCTTAGTTAGAAGTGCTAAGACCATATTGAGAAGGGCAGCATACAGTATAAGAGGCGCAGTAAGAAATGAATCCCACCAGTTCCCAATGCTTTAAAGCCACTTGTAGCTCTGCTAATAAGAGGCTGACCAGGTCCTGGCTACACCCTGTAATAAAATAGTACTCACTGGCACCATTTAAAAATAAAAAAATCTTGAATGAAGAAACTAAACACCTCACTTTACCTCTTCCTATTTCTAACACAGGCATAGAGAATGACTGGGTTTGGAGGGAAGGGAGGAGCTATATATACACAGCTCTGCTGTGGTGCTCTTTGCCGCCTCCTGTTGACCAGGAGGCGATATCCCATAAGGATGAAATCCGTGGACTCATCGTATGTTGTAAAAGAAAAGATTTGGGGAACACACTAGAGACGTCAAAAATTATAATAAGGATTCAGCAGTAGCGAACCATTTTAATGGGTTTCATTTCACCAACAAAGCTGACATGATAATAAGAATTATTGATCAAGCTATCATTCCCATTAGAGGTGGCAATAGATTTAAAATCCTAGAGAAAAAGGAGCTATATTGGATTTTAAAATTAAAAACTAGACTCCCCATGGGCATGAATAGGGAATGTGACATTAACTATTTTATTGATAATTAATTTCTATATACAGTAGGTAAAATTATCAAATATCAAATATGTATTGGTCCTAGTGCATTCAAATAATTTTCAACCTATTCTTTCCTATGAGTATTGTATTATGACCCATATTGTTAACACATATTTATACATGTGTACTTACCTTTATATTTATACATATTTTTGTAAAATTATCCCCTTAGGGTTTTACTAGGTGTATCCAATGCATATCTAACAAGTATACATTTAGTATTTATTATTTTTTTTATTTCCCCCCCCCCCCCCCTCATTTTCAATGGGTTTTCTCAGTTCTGGATATCTCTTTGCCTCTTCTATAATGTCATGTAATTAGTTCAGTACCTTTATAGCACAATTTGCTGGTCTTTCTAAATTTTGGTACTTCAATATTTGTCAATTTTCATATAGTTTGCATTTTAAATGGTTAATAGAAGATTTGTGTTGGGATCTGTTTTCCATTTCACTTTCTTGCCCACTTTGTAGCATTATCCTGTTTATTTTTGTAACATTTGTCAAGATTGGCCAGTTTTTGAGCCGATGATTAGCAGGATATGCCTATAAAAAGGGCTTACTAAGTGTAATGGACATGTCTATGAAGCTCCACTAGAGGGCACGAAACGCGTCAGCCTTCGTGCCTGTAGTCCGTCTGCTCATTTTTGCTTGTTATAGTGCTTAGCATTTGCCGTTTTATATTTTGTCTACTTAATAAATCCTTTTTTGGTATTACCCCCTACAGTGCCTGCACTTTGTTCTTAGTACCTTAACACAAACAAGCTGTGAATCTAAAGTTGAGCAGCAGCAATCAATCAAAGGCATTTGCAAACACAGCACCATATGGGAAGACCTCAAAAAGGCATAGAAAAATAACCAACGCTATCGCATATTATATATGCAAATACATGGTGCCTGCATACACAGTTAGTAAAAAAAGGCTTCACAAGAATGATACAAACACTCGACAAGAGATACCAAATGCCATCTCGCAATTACTTCTCAGTAGTTGCAATCCCAGAAAGGTATGCAAAATGCAAAGCTATAGCTGAATCTGAGATAAATCAATTGAAATACTATGCAACAACAACAGATATGTGGTCAAGCCGAACAATGGAGCCATATATGAGTTTAACCGTGCACTTCATCAATGATGATTTTGAGATCAAAAGTCTATGTTTGCAAACATCATACATCATACCACACTTCTGACCACACTGGAGAGAATGTAGCACAAGGTTTGAGAGAAGCTTTGGCCTCATGGGGAATCTGTGAGGATCAACAAGTATCAATCACCACAGACAATGGCACAAACATCGTCAAGGCTGTTGCTCTGAATAAATGGAGAAGACTACATAGTTTTGGGCATAGGTTGTATCTTACAATTGAAAATGCAGTGAAAGATGAGCCTCACATTTCTAGAACCACAGGCTTATGCAAGAAAATTGTTTGCCATTTCTCACACAGCTGGAAAAAGAAGGTGACATTAACTCAAGCCCAGGAAGAACTTCAACTGCTAAAGTATTCACTTATAACAGAGTGCCCAACAAGGTGGAGCTCAAGACAAAACAATAGGTATAGAAGGCGTTAAAAAGCTGTAAGATTTATAGATAGGTATATGAAACCTTATGTATAAAGGACTAGTAAACCAAAGGTGACATAATCACAGTTTAATATTCTTATATAAAATCACAGTAAAAGTGTAAATTCTATGCCTCAGAACAGCTAGAAAATAACCAAAACACATTCACACTAAATCAACCTAATCAATCAAATCACCAGTCTCTCAATCGTAAAACATATAATAATCTGCAGATATGTATAGCGACAATATGTCCAATGCTAGTAATCATAAAATGTCCAGCTGTGAATAAGTCTCTTTTGGGGATCCCCGAATATGAATCCTGAAATCTTAGGGCCAGTTGTTCAAATGAATTTATTTTCCTCCAAACAAATCTTTGTGCCCCCAGCTGTCAGCGTCCTCGTCTGACCTTTAATAACAGCTATGGTATAGTGCGGCTGCAGTTTTAGAGCGGTTTACCGCCTCTTCCCCTCTCGCTGTATCAAAAAGTCTCTAATACTGGATGGAGCAGTGAGGCTTTCTTACCTCCTCTTAGTGTCTCCTTGTCGGCTTTCTCACCTGACTCGACACTGCGGCTTCTCCTCTGATCTCGGCTTCCAAAATCCGTTAATAATCACCCGGTTTCCGGATCACAAGGTGACTACTTGCGCAAGTATTACAACGGATGTGTCCAGACGATCCTCTGCACTTGAGTACACCAGGGTACGCAGAGTTCAGTATTACAAACAGTTTCCAACAGCAGGATAGTCCTCTACGCGTTTCAACCCCTTTTAGGGTCTTTGTCAAGACTCAAGAGCTCAAGACAAAAGATGATAGAGTTTTAGAGCAACAGAGACATTGACTCAGGTTCTCTCTGCAGACAGAAAAACCAGACTGGCAGGACACTGATGTTTTTGAATCTGAGAGTAAGGCACTGGGACAAGTTCAAGATTTTACCGATGCCCATTCTGGAGAAAACTACGTCAGTGTATCATATGTTAAACCAGTTCTGCATCTATTAAACACAAAGATACTGGCTCTGGAGGAAGATGATTCTGACCTTACCAAGACACTAAAATCCAAAATTCTTGAATATATGAATAGAAATTATGAAGATGAAGATACTCAAGATCTGCTAGATATGGCATCATTCCTTGATCCACGATTCAAGACAACCTACATAAATGCGGATAAAATTACAAGCATCAAGGCCAGGGTGATGTCTGATATGGCCATTGTGTCTGAGCATGAGCAGCAAGTTGTGCAGAAGGCAAGTCAAGCAATCGGCAGTCCACCATGCAAAGTTATAGATGTAGAAGAAGAAACAGTGCAAGCACCTGCAGCAGATGGTCCTCCTCCTGCAAAGAAATCAAGAAAGTCTTTAGGAAGTTTTTTTCAAAACTGAGTCCGCTGTGCCATCTCCGCAACTTCAAGAAGCCATAGCATCAGAGCTGAACAGCTACCTGCTTTCTCCCTCCATTGATAGTGAGAAAAATCCTCTGCAATGGTGGAAAGTACATCAGATTAACTTTCCAAAATTGAGCAAGCTAACACAAAAATATCTTTGTGTTCCTGCAACTAGTTCACCATCAGAGAGGGTGTTTAGTTCAGGAGGAAATGTGGTGACCTGTCAACGTTCATGCTTGAAGCCAGAAATGGTACATATGTTTTAATTTTAGCCAAAAACCTAACCCACTAAAAACACTAGTAATGCTTAAAATAAGAAATGGTACTACAGTACTACTGTAGCTGTACTGTCCTAGTCAGATGTTGGTTTTTGTATCCAAAAACCACCTAACCTATCTAAAGTCTAAACACCATGCAATTTTTAAATGTTATAATATATTTTATTTATGTTATTCTCTTATTATTACATACTCTATTACTAAATTATTTACTATTACAAAAAATCATTACAATTCCTTCATGGGCCCTGCTTTTACAAGCTCTATGTTATAGTTGTACTTTACGTGTCACTCACTATGACAAAAAAACACATTATGATGTTGTGAGCTCAAATACTTAGTTATTCACATTTCTCTCCTGTGTGAAAATGCACATACACTTTGTGCACTGACTGTATTCTGGCTGTATCGATGGCCAATGCCATAACCAGGGCAGGCTAGCCTCCAAATTACAATGTTTTTCTATTGTATTCTCTGTTTTAATCTTGAATAATGTACTCTTACTGTACTATGCTGCAGTGCTGCTGCTATTAGTTGATGCATGGATGTTAAAAACAGGTTGCAGGATTTACCTTGTTAATGCTAAATCCCTCATGTTTTGCTGGATAGTAGTCACTCAGCTAAATGACTAACACATGAAACAGTGTGCGTTGTACTAAGTACTACCTTTAATGTGCAATTAGAAACACAAATCAGTGCTGCACAGAAAGCACTTTGCAAGTTTCTCCATCCATGTACACTTCTTCATATGTTACTCATACCACAGATAGACTGACTGGCCAAGAAAAAATGGACAATGTGTTGTGGTAATAACTGTCCAGCTAATTTAATTTCAATTTGCTGTTGTGTGTGTTGAGTTTACTTATTTGTAATGTATTATGTATTGTAGTTGTACTCTAACTACCAATGTTCTAAGTGTTCTGTACTACAGTTAGAGCTTTAAAAATGTATGTAATGACAGGTTGCAAGGATTGCCCTTGTCAATGCCACATCCCCCATGTTTTCCTGGACAGTCACTCAGCTAAATAACTAACACATGAAGCAGTGTGCAATGTAATAGCTTTACGGAACTTAAAAACAGAACACACACATCATGCTGCTGCACACTAAGCATTTTTCAGGTTTCTCCATGCATGCAATGCATACACTGTTTCATATGTTACTCATACCACAGATAGACTGACTGCCCAAGAAATCAAAGGACAATGGGGTAAGAACTGGACAGATATTTTCATTTCAATTAGCTGTGTGTGTGTTGAGTTCAGTTGTTTGTATTATTTATTGTACTAGTTACTCTAACTATAACTGGTGTTCTACTTCTTACTGTCTTCTGTACTACAGCTAAAGCTGTAAAAATGAATGTAATATGACAGGTTGCAGGATGTCCGGATTGACCGTCAATGCCACATTCCCCATGTTTTCATGGACAGTCACTCAGCTAAATGACTAACACATGCAGCAGTGTGCTGCATTGTACTACCTTTACTTAGAAACACAAATCATGGAGCTGGATAGTCCTCAGTCAGCACTTTTCAGGTTTCTTTCTACATGCTGCACACACTGCTTCATATGTTACTCTTACCACAGGTAGACTGACTGCCCAAGAAAACATGGGCAATGTGATTAGAACTGGCCAGCTAATTTCATTTAAATTAGCTTTGTTTGTATGTGTTGAGTTAACTTGTTATGAACTACTACCTCCTGTATATAACTATGTTGATGTGTTCTACTTCTTAGTGGTCTTTTATATAGATCTACTAATACAGAATAGCTGTGACTAGTGTGTGATGTATATAACAGGCTGCAGGATGTCAGGATTGACCTTGTCAATACCACATCCCTCATGTTTCCCTGGACAGTAACTCCTAAAATGAATAACACATGCAGCAGTGTGTGCATTCATTGTACTTACTTTACTGCACTTATATTTATTTATATACAGAACTTTACAAGTCATACCTGCTGTAAAGACAGCAATTTTCAGGTTTCTCCATACTTTACACTGCTTCATATGTTAACCATACCACTGTGTCCACACTGTTAGAATGAATGTCCAATAAAACACGACAATGTTGTGTGAACTTGTGTGTCATAAGACCAAATAACTGGCTAGTGGCTACAATTTAATCACATCACAGGCAGCAAATTTTTTTGTAACTTTTTTGTTTTGTATTTTTATGCTCAAATAGTGTATTGGACATTGATAAACATGTACATTAAGATTCTGTAGTGTTAAATAAATTGTTTAATGCTAAATGAAGGTCTTAATCATTTTTAATAAAATCGCAATTAAATCGCAATCGCATTTTTTGGAAAAAAATTAGTGATTTTTTGGGTCATATCGCCCAGCCCTACTGGGGAGTATGGGAAGTGTTTCAGCTTTGCTGGGGTGTCTTTGCCGCCTCCTGGTGGCCAGGAGTTGAATTTCCCAACAGTAATTAAATGGAATCGTGGAGTCTCCATGCCATTGAAAAGAAATCCAATTTCTTCAGAGCAAGTTCTCTGCCTACCTCCCATTAGAAAACACAAAGAATTACTAGAGGAGTAGGGAAAGTGGAAGGGATACTTAATGCTTTGGATGGAGTGTCTTTGTCTCGTCCTAGTGGCCAGGTGTTGAATTCCCAACAGTAATTAATAAATTTGTGGACTCTCACTGTCGTTAGAAAACACATGAGTATGTTGTAAAGACAAATTATCAGACAGTTCTAAAAGGCAGAAGTTATCCCTACCAATGAAGTGACCAGCAAAATCTGTCCATCACGAAGCAGACATCAGCTGAGCACTCTTCTGCAACAGCAAATTACTCATCTATTTACAACCCCAGAATCTTAATACAGCATCATGATGTTTTATTAATCCTAAACATACAATCCTCCACACTGTCACATTGTAATGTTCCCCTATAATACCCCAAGCTATAATCACTTCATACCTTACTCGGCTTTACTTGCCTCTCAGTATAACTGCCTCACAGCCCACAAAACTAGTGCAAAAATGTGTTGGCCTCTCACCTTGTGCAGCCTGCGCACCAGACCCTCATTATACTCCTGGCTACCCTCGATCATGCCAGTCAAGGGGTTGGAAAACCATTCTTTAAACTCTCGATGAGACTGGAAAACATGTGGCATCAAGAAGTGCATGAGAGACCACAACTCCATCAGTGAGTTCTGCAGAGGGGTTCCAGTAAGCAGCAGTCGCCTCTGACTGGGGGGGGGGGGGGGGGGGGGGGGGGGGGAGAACAGACTTTGTAAAGGCTACAAAAACAAATTATGCTAAACAGATAATTTAATTTCCTTCTGTACAAGGAGTCCACAGCATCATTCCTTACTGTTGGGAAATATTGAAACTGGCCACCAGGAGGAGAAAGAGACACCCCAGCCAAAGGCTTAAATGCCTCTCCCACTTCCCCCATCCCCCAGTCATTCTGCCGAGGGAACAAGGAACAGTAGGAGAAATATAAGGGTATAAATGGTGCCAGAAGAAAAATATAATTTAGAGGGCCGCCCATCGGAGAACACGGGCAGGGGCCATGGACTCTCCTTATACAGAAGGAAATTAAATTATCTGGTAAGCATAATTTATGTTTTCCTTCTTAATATAAGGAGTCTCCACGGCATCATTCCTTACTGTTGGAAAACTTATACCCAAGCTCTAGAGGACACTGAATGATAACGGGAGGGACAAAAAGATGCGGACCCTAATCTGAGGGCACCCCAGCCTGCAAAACCCTTTTCCCCGAAAGCTGCTTCAGCCGAAGTAACAACATCAAACTTGTAAAATTAAGAAAAAGTATGTGAAGAGGACCAGGTAGCCGCCTTACAAATCTGATCTAGAGAGGCCTCGTTCTTAAAGGCCCAGGAGGAAGCCACCGCTCTAGTAGAATGAGCCGTATTCCTCTGAGGAGGTTTATGTCCCACTGTCTCATAAGCTAAACAGATAACACTCCTTAACCAAAAAGATAAGGAAGTCGAAGAGACCTTCTGACCCTTACGCTTCCCGGAATAGACAACAAGGAAGAAGTTTATCTAAACTCCTTAGTAGCCTGAAGAAATACGTCCAAATTATGAAGCAAACGTTCCTTCGAAGAATGATTGGGACACAAGGAAGGAACCAAAATCTCTTGATTGATGTTGCGGTCTGACATGACCATAGGAAGAAAACCTAACTTAATATGGCCTTTTTTTAAAATGGGTACCAGATAAGGAGGCTCACATTGCAAGGCAGCAATCTCAGATGCGCGCAGAAGCAATAGCCAGTAGAAAAAGAACCTTCCAGGACAATTCAATGTCAATTTCATGCTTAGGCTCAAACTGAGCCCGTTGCAAAACCTTAAGAAGATTTAGACTCCAAGGAGGAGCCTTAGAAATAAACACAGGTCTGATCCTAGCCAAAGCCTTAACAAAGGAATGCACATCTGGAAGTTACGAAAGCCTCTTGTGCAGTAAAACAGATAAGGCCGAAATCTGTCCCCTCAGGGAACTGGCAGAAAAGCCCTTCTCCAGTCCATCTTGGAGAAACGACAGGATCTTGGCAACCTTAACTTTGCCAGGAAAATCCACACTCTTCACACCAGAATAAGTAGGTTCTCCACACCATATAATAGATGCGATGAGTAACCGGCTTACGAGCTTGAATGAGAAGATCAATAACTCTCAGAAAAACCTCTAAGCCACGCAGTCAGCCTCAGAGAATCTAGATTTTGAGGAACAAAAGGACCTTGTTATAGCAGATCCCTGCGACAAGGTAACTTCCATGGAGATGATGACATACCCACCAGATCTGCGAACCACATCCTTAGCGGCCAAGATGGAGCAATCAGTATCAATGATGCCTGCTCCTGCTTGATGTGAGCCACTACACGAAGGAGTGGTAACGGCGGGAAAAGGTAACCTCCAAGGCACTGCTAATGCATCTATTAGCTCCGCCTGAGGATCCCTGGACCTCGACCCATATCTGGGTAGCTTGGTATTGAGACGGGACGCCATAAGGGCCTTTCTCCGGCGCCCCCCACCTGTTGCATATCTCTGCATACACTTCAGGATGGAGAGACCATTCCCCCGGATGAAAAGATTGTCTGCTGAAAAAAAAAACGCTTCCCAGTTGTCCACACCCGGAATGTGGATCTCTGACAGGGAACTGCTGTGGGCCTCCGCTAGGGAGCTTCTCATTCCACCCTGATGGTTGATGTAAGCCACCAAGGTTATATTGTCGGATTGGAATCTAATAAACTGGGACAAACCCAGAAGGGGCCAAGTAAGTAAAGCTTTAAGGCACGGACCACGTCCAAGTTATGTAACAGACACTCCTTCTTAGAAGAAGGATTAGGACACAAGGAAGGAACAACAATTTCCTGATTAATATTCTTATTCGAAACAACCTTAGGAAGGAACCCAGGTTTGGTACGTAAAACCACCTTATCAGAATAAAATATGAGATAAGGCGAATCACACTGTAATGCTGAAAGCTCATAAACTCTTCGAGCAGGAGAAATAGCAACCAAAAACAGAACTTTCCAAGATAATAGTTTAATATCTATGGAATGCATAGGTTCAAACGGAACCCCTTGCAGAACTCGAAAAACTAAATTCAAACTTCAGGGAGGAGTAATAGGTCTAAATACAGGCTTAATTATAGATAGAGCCTGACAAAAAGACTGAACATCTGATACATTTGCCAAACGTTTGTGAAACAAAAATTGACAAAGCTGAAATTTGTCCCTTTAAGGAACTTGCTGATAAGCCATTCTCCAAACCTTCTTGGAAAAAAGACAAAATCCTAGGAATCCTAACTTTACTCCATGAGTAACCCTTGGATTCACATCAATAAAGATATTTACGCCATATCTTATGATAGATCTTTCTAGTGACAGGCTTTCTAGCCTGTATCAAAGTATTGATAACTGAATCAGAGAATCCTCGCATCCATAAAATCAAGCGTTAAATCTCCACGCAGTCAGTTGCAGAGAAATTAGATTTGGATGTTGGAAAGGACCTTGAATGAGAAGGTCCTGTCTCAACGGAAGTTTCCACGGTGGCAGAGTGGACATGTCCACTAGATCCGCATACCAAGTCCTGCGTGGCTACGCAGGCGCTATCAGGATCGCTGAAGCTCTCTCCTGTTTGATTCGAGCAATCACACGTGGGAGGAGAGGAAACGATGGAAACACATAAGCTAGGCTGAACAACCAAGGCACTGCCAAGGCATCTATCAGTTCGGCCTGAGGATCCCTTGACCGGGATCCGTATCTTGGAAGCTTGGCATTCCGATGAGATGCCATCAAATCCAATTCCGGTCTGCCCCATATGAGAATCAATGAGGCAAATACCTCTGGGTGAAGTTCCCACTCCCTCGGATGAAAAGTCAGTTCTCTACTCCTGGGATGTAGATCGCTGACTGATGACAAGAGTGGGCCTCTGCCCAATTGATTATCTTGGATACTTCTATCATCGCTAAGGAACTCCTTGTTCCCCCCTGATGATTGACATATGCCACAGTCGTTATGTTGTCCGACTGGAATCTGATGAATTTGGCCGAAGCCAACTGAGGCCACACCTGAAGCGCATTGAATATTGCTCTCAGATCCAGAATATTGATTAGAAGTAGAGTCCAAACACCCTGAGCATTCAGGGAGTTCCAAACTGCACCCCAGCCCAGAAGGCTGGCATTTGTTGTCACTATCACCCACGAGGGTCTGCAGAAACAAGTCCCCTGGGACAGATGATCTGGCGACAACCACTAAAGAAGAGAGTTTCTGGTCTCTTGATCCAGATTTATCTTTGGAGATAAATCTGCATAATCCCCATTCCACTGACCGAGCATGCACAGTTGCAGTGGTCTGAGATGAAAGCGAGCAAACGGAACGATGTCCATTGCCGCTACCATTAATCCGATTACCTCCATACACTGAGCCACTGATGGCCGAGGAATGGACAGAAGTGCTCAGCAAGCATTCAAAATCTTTGATTTTCTGACCTCCGTCAGAAATACTTTCATGGCTTCCGAGTCTATAAGAGTTCCCAAGAAAGGAACCCTTGTCTGTGGAACAAGTGAACTCTTATCCATGTTCACCTCCCAGCCGTGAGTTCTCAGAAAAGACAACACTGTGTCCGTGTGAGATTTTGTAACATGATATGTTGACGCCTGAATCAGAATATCGTCCAGATAAGGCGCCACCGATATCACCTTGCGGTCTGAGAACCGCCAAAAAAAGACCCTAGAACCTTTGTGAAGATTCTGGGTGCTGTGGCCAACCCGAAAGGAAGAGCCATGAACTGATGTTTGTCCAAGAAGGCAAACCTTAGAAACCGATGATGATCTTCGTGGATTGGAATATGAAGGTAAGCATTCTTCAAATCCACGGTAGTCCTATATTGACCATCCTGGATCATTGGCAAAATCGTTCGAATTGTCTCCATCTTGAATGATGGAACTCTTAGAAATTTGTTTAGACACTTGAGGTCCAAAATGGGTCTGAACGTTCCCTCTTTTCTGGGGACCACAAATAGGTTTCAGTTAAACCCCTGTCCCTGTTCCAATTTTGGAACAGGACAGATTACTCCCATAGTTAAAACGTCTTTTACACAGCGTAAGAACGCCTCTAACTTTATCTGGTTTGCAGATAATTTTTTAAGATGAAATCTCCCTCTTGGGAGAAAATCCTTGAATTCCAATTGATAACCATGGGTCACTATTTCTAGTGCCCAGGAATCCTGAACATCTCTTGCCCAAGCCTGAGCAAAGAAAGAAAGTCTGCCCCCTACTAGATCCGGTCCCGGATCAGGGGCCACCCCTTCATGCTGCTTTGTGGAAGAAGAAGAAGAAGCGGGGGGTCCTCCTATAAAGTTCCGAAAGAAACGAAAATTATTCTGTTTACCCCTCATTTTAACCGACCTATCCTGAGGTAGGGCATGGCCCTTACCTCCTGTAATATCAGAAATGATCTCCTTCAATTCTGTCCCAAAAAGGGTCTTACCTTTAAAGGGAATAGCTAAAAGCTTATGTTTTGATGACACATCAGCAGACCAAGATTTGAGCCACAATGCTCTACGTGCTAAAATAACGAATCCTGCATTTTTTTTGCCGCTAATTTAGCAATTTGAAAAGCAGCATCAGTAATAAAAGAATTAGCTAGCTTAAGAGCCTTAATTCTATATAGAATGTCATCTAATGGAGTCTCAACCTTAAGAGACTCTTCTAGAGCCTCAAACCAAAAAGCTGCTGCAGTAGTTACTGGAACAATGCAAGCCATAGGTTGTAAAAGAAATCCCTGATTAACAAATAATTTCTTTAATAGACCCTCTAATTTCTTATCCATAGGATCCTTGAAAGCACAACTATCCTCAATGGGTATAGTAGTACGCTTAGCTAGGGTAGATATAGCTCCCTCTACCTTAGGGACCGTTTGCCATGAGTCCCGAATGGTATCTGATATAGGAAACATTTTCTTAAAATTAGGAGAGGGAGAAAATGGTATACCTGGTCTATCCCATTCCTTACTAATAATTTCCGAAATTCTCTTAGGAACCAGAAAAATATCAGTATATGTAGAACTTCCAAATATTTATCCATTTTACACAATTTCTCTGGAGGAATCACAATAGGATCACAATCATCTGCTAAAACCTCCCTAAGCAACAGGCGGAGGTGTTCAAGCTAAAATTTAAATGACATAGCATCCGAATCTGTCTGAGGCAAAACATTCCCTAAATCAGAAATTTCACCCTCAGACAGTAATTCCCAACTCAGAGCACTGTGAGGGAACATCAGAAATAGCTAATAAAGCATCAGAGGATTCAGTATTTACATTAATACTTGACCTACTGCGTTTACCCTGCAACACTGGAAATTTAGACAATACCTCTGTAAGGGTAGTTGACATAACTGCAGCCATCTCCTGCAGAGTAAAGGAATTAGACTCACTATAAGGGGGGAGGGGAAGGGGAAGGGGGGGGAGGGGAAGGGGAAGGGGAAGGGGAGGGGAGGGGGAAGGGAGGGGGAAGGGGAGGGGAGGGGGAAGGGAAGGGGCTATATATACAGCTCTGCTGTGGTGCTCTTTGCCACTTCCTGTTAGCAGGTGGTTAATATCCCACAAGTAAGGATGAAATCCGTGGACTCATCATATCTTTGTAAAAGAAAGATGGTGCTTGAACCAAAATATTGTCCAAGTAAGGAGCTACTGCTATACCCCGGGTACGAGGGGACAATTAGAAATTTGTTTATGCACTTTTGGTCCAGAATTGGGCGGAAAGTTCCCTCCTTTGGGACCACTGAAATGTTTGAATAGTGTCCCAAACTTCTTTCTGTGATAGGTACCGGGACAATGACCCCTAAGGAGGACAGATCCTGCACGCACCCCAGAAAGGCTTCCCTCTTCTGGTATGGAAGACACGTCTGAGAGGAGAAATCTGCCCTTGGGTGGATGAGACTTAAAACCTATCTTATATTCCTGAGCTACGACCTCCAGGACCCATGGATCCTGCACATCCCTGAACCAAGCGTCTGAAAAGAGTGACAGTCTGCCCCTATACGACCCAGCGCCGGATCGGGGGCCGCCCCTTCATGCCAATTTAGTCTAAGCGGGCTTTCTGCTCTGCTTGGATTTATTCCAGGACTGAGCCGGCTTCCAAGTACTCTAGGTTTGCTCTGGCTTAGCGTAGGATTGCTGTCGTTGGGATTTATCAGAACAAAAAATAGAAACATGTCCCTTCGACTTGTTCTTTTTAACTTGTGGTAGGAAGGCACCCTTGCCCCCTGTAACCATGGAGATAATGGAGTCCAGGCCTGGACCAAATAAAATCTTTCCCTTAAAAGGAGAGGGAAAGAAGTCTGGACTTAGAAGTCATATCCGAAGACCAGGACTTCAGTCAGAGCGCCTGACAGGCCTGAACCGAAAAACTAGAAACCTTAGCATTTAGGTGAATAATCTGCATGTTTGCATCACAGATAAAAGAATTAGCAATTCTCAAGGCTTTAATTCTTTCCTGCATAACGTAGAGGGGACCCTCCACCTCGATTAATTTTGATGAGTCGCACCAGTACGTAGCTGCTCCGGCAACAGCAGCTGCCAGTTGAAATAAATATGCTGTAGGTTGAAATAAATATGCAGTATGTTGAAAGATCTTGCATTTTCTTATCCATCGGCTCTCTAAAACGACAAGCTATTCTTAAGCAGGATAGTAGTACACTTGGCAAGCATGGAGATAGCACCATCCACCTTAGGGACAGAAACACACAACTCCAATTGAGAGTCCGGGACCGGGAATATTTTTTTAAATGAAGATGAAGGGGAAAAGGAAGATCCAATTCTGTCCCCTTCGTTCTTAATAATGTTCGCCATCTTTACAGGCACAGGAAAAGTTAAAGGCACTACCATGTCCTTGTATACTCTGTCTAATTAAGGAATCAAAGGTTCATCAGGCAGCTTGGCCTCTGGAACCTCTAATGTAGACAGGACTTCTAAAGGCTGGTTGCTCCGCAGCAGGAGGCTTAGAGGCAGGAGGCTTAGAGGCAGCAGACTCAGTCCCAAAAGTTCACCCTCTGAAGCCTCAGAGTGAGACTCATCCTCGGATAACAGACAGAGCAGAGATATCCAATAAATTACATGATGACCCCGGGTCAGGAGAGCTATGGTTTAACCTTTCGCTTGCATTTAGCAGGGCAAGGTAAAGCACTGAGGGTCTTAGACACCACCGTTTTTAACTGTGTGGTAAAATCCGATGGTAAAAGGTCCCCTGCACATGGACGATTAGGTATGCTACGGGAAGCTGCATGTGTACAAGGAGATGAATGTTGGGTATTCACCTCACAGGACGGCAAGTCTTTAGAACTGGACGGCTCAATGGTACTAAAAGGGCTAACCTTCTTTGACCTAATAACGTTGTCAAGGCATGTGGAACATAGTTGAGAGGGCGGGCATACCAAGGTATCCTCACAATATAAACAGGTATTACCATTTGGAATAGAGGGAGTACCCTCTAATATCTCAGAATCCACCATATCTTAAGCTGACAGCAGGACACAGAAAATAAACAAATCTTTATTTCTCAAAAAACAGCACCTTTATACTCCCAATGGCTGGGGCACTCACCACCTTCTAGACCCAGACAATGCAGAGAAATAGCATCTTCACCGACCGCCAGCTCGGTCAGGAAAGAGGAAATGAGACCACTCCCGGTCACATGGTGCGCAAGGCAGGACCGCCCCTGCAATGAGAAAAAGCACCAAGCTACAAGCAGCACAGCACTCAAAGTGAAAGTAAAAACCTGTGCGTTCCAGCCACATAAACAGCCTATGAGCCCAATAAAATCTCACACAAAGCAGCATAAAATCAAAGCATCACATTTGATTAATCCCCACTGTTCAATAATCCCCCTCAGGAGATATTAACCCATGATTTTATTAAGATAAAAGGAGCCACACTGTGACCCTGTCTTCTAGCGTTTTCAACATATGAAAAAATTTAAACGATCTTACCAGAATCCATGCTGAGGAACAGAAACACAGCCTTTTAAGTGTGACAGTCTTGTAGCATCGCTCCTGACATTGACTTGAGTGAGAAAACAGGCAGTGAAACTCGTCAACACCGATTGCTTAGGAATTGTTAGCAGACAGTCTGGATGGGTTTGCAGAAAGACGCTCCCTGCCTCTCCAGACTAACTTTCGTCAATGCTCTCACTGAGAGGCTAACAAGACTACTTAAAACTCCAGTCCCATATCGAAGGGCAGATACCCTTCCTAAGGAACTACTCCGAATCTTCTGACACTTATCTGTCATCCTCCTGTGACAAAAGGCAAATTATGACTGGGGGATGGGGCAAGTGGGAGAGGTATTTAAGCCTTTTGGCTGGGGTGTCTTTGCCTCCTCCTGGTGGCCAGGTTCAGTATTTCCCAACAGTAAAGAATGACGCCGTGGAACTTATATTAAGAAGTTAAGTATTACACAGAAAAACCTTTTTATAGCCAAAGAAGACCACAATGTAAGATGACTCCCACGCTTCATATAGTTCTGCTCCACATTCATCTTAGCCTAAGCTCAGCTGACCATACTCACGTACCAAAAAAAAAAAGAAAAGAAAAAAAGTAAATTTATGCTTACCTGATAAATTAATTTCTTATACGATATGACGAGTCCACGGATTTCATCCTTACTTGTGGGATATTAACATCCTGCTAACAGGAAGCGGCAAAGAGCACCACAGCAGAGCTGTATATATAGCCCCCCCCCTTCACTCTACTTCCAGTCATTCGACCGAAGTTAGGAAGAGAAAGGAAAAGCCAAAGGTGCAGAGGTGACTGAAGTTTATAAAAAATAAAATCTAAATCTGTAATAAAAATGACAGGGTGGGCCGTGGACTCCTCATATCGTAGAAGAAATTAATTTATCAGGTAAGCATAAATTTACTTTTCTTCTACAAGATATGACGAGTCCACGGATTTCATCCTTACTTGTGGGATACAATACCAAAGCTATAGGACACAGATGAAAGGGAGGGACAAGACTGGAACCTAAACGGAAGGCACCACTGCTTGAAGAACCTTTCTTCCAAAATCAGCCTCAAAAGAAGCAAAAGTATCAAATTTGGAAAAAGTGTGAAGAGACAAACAAGTTGCAGCCTTGCAAATCTGTTCAATAGAAGCATAGTTTTAAAATGCCCATGAGGAAGCCACAGCCCTAGTAGAATGAGCCTAATTCTTTCAGGAGGCTGTCCAGCAGTCTCATACGCCAGATGGATGATACTCTTCAGCCAAAAAGAAAGAGGTAGCCGTAGCTTTCTGACCCCTACGCTTTCCAGAACAATGAATGATGAAGATGATTAACGGAAATCCTTAATCGCCTGCAAGTAAAACTTCAGGGCACGGACTACGTCCAGGTTATGCAACATACGCTCCTTCTCAGAAGAAGGGTTAGGACATAATGAAGGAACAACGATTTCCTGATTAATATTCTTATTAGAAACAACCTTAGGAAAGAAACCAGGTCTGGTACGTAAAATCACCTTATCAGAATGGAAGATAAGGCGAGTCACATTGTAACACTGAAAGCTCAGAAACTCTACGAGCAGAAGAAATATCAACCAAAAACAAAACTTTCCAAGATAATAACTTAATATCTATGGAATGCATGGGTTCAAACGGAACCACTTGAAGAACACTAAGGACTAAATTCAAACTCCAGGGTGGAGCAATTGGTCTAAACAGGCTTAATTCTGGTTAGAGCCTGACAAAAAGACTGAAGGTCTGGAACATCCGCCAAACGTTTATGTAGCAAAATTGATAAAACAGAAATTTGTCCCTTTAAGGAACTCGCTGATAACCCCTTCTCCAATCCTTTTTGGAGAAAAGACAGAATCCTAACTTTACTCCATGAATAACCCTTGGATTCACACCAAAAAAGATATTGACGCCATATCTTAAGAAAATAGATCTTTCTAGTGACAGGCATACGTGCCTGAATCAAAGTATCTATGACCGAATCAGAGAATCCCCGCTAAGATAAAATCAAGCATTCAATCTCCAAGCAGTCAGCTGCAGAGAAATTAGGTTTGGATGTTGGAAAGGACCTTGAATAAGAAGGTCCTGTCTCAATAGAAGTTTCCACGGAGGCAGAGGGGACATGTCCACTTGATCTGCATACCAAATCTTGCGTGGCCACGCAGGCGCGATTAGAATTACTGAAGCCCTCTCCTGTTTGATCCAAGCAATCATACGGGGGAAGGAGAGGAAACGGTGGAAACACATAAGCTAGGTTGAACGACCAAGGCACTGCCAGGGCATCTATCAGTTCGGCCTGAGGATTCCTTGACCTGAATCCGTATCTTGGGAGCTTGGCATTCTGCCGAGACGCCATTAGATCCAACTCCGGTCTGCCTCATCTGAGAATCAGTGAGGCAAATACCTCCGGATGGAGTTCCCACTCCCCCGGATGAAAAGCCTGTCGGCTTAGAAAATCCGCTTCCCAGTTGTCTCTCCTGGGATGTAGATTTATCTTGGATACTTCTGTCATCGCTAAGGAAGTCCTCGTTCCTCCCTGATGATTGATGTAAGCCACAGTAGTGATGTTGTCCGACTGGAATCTGATGAATTTGGCCGAAGCCAGTTGAGGCCACGCATGAAGCACATTGAATATTGCTCTCAGTTCCAGAATATTGATTGGAAGTAGACACTCCACCTGAGTCCATACACCCTGAGCCTTCAGGGAATTCCAGACTGCAACCCCAGCCTAGTAGACTGGCGTCCGTCGTCACTATCACCCACGAGGGTCTGCGGAAACACGTCCCTTGGGATGATGATCCGGCGACAACCACCAAAGAAGAGAGTCTCTGGTCTCCTGGTCCAGATTTATCTGAGGAGATACATTTGCATAGTCCCCATTCCACTGTCAGAGCATGCACAGTTGCAGGGGTCTGAGATGAAATCGAGCAAACGGAATGATGTCCATTGCCGCCACCATCAATCCAATTGCCTCCATGCACTGAGCCACTGATGGCCGAGGTTTGGACTGAAGAGCTCGGCATGTATTTAGAATCTTTGACTTTCTGACCTTAGTCAGAAAAATCTTCATGTCTATAGAATCTATTAGAGTTCCCAGGAAGGGGACCCTTGTCTGTGGAATTAGTGAACTCTTTTCTAGATTCACCTTCCACCCGTGAGATCTCAGAAATGCTAACACTGTGTCTGTATGAGATTTTGTTAGATGATAAGTCGACGCCTGAATCAGAATATCGTCCAGATAACGCGCCACTGCTATTCCCCGCGGTCTTAGAACCGCCAGAAGGGACCCTAGAACCTTCGTGAAGATTCTGGGTGCTGTGGCTAACCCGAAGGGAAGAGACACTAACTGAAAATGCTTGTCCAGGAAGGCGAACCTTAGGTACTGATGATCCTCCTTGTGGATAGGAATATGCAGGTATGCATCCTTCAAGTCCACGGTAGTCATATATTGACCCTCCTGAATCATTGGTAAAATTGAGCGAATGGTCTCCATCTTGAAGGATGGAACACTGAGAAACTTGCTTAGGCTCGAGATCTAAAATGGGTCTGAACGTTCCCTCTTTTTTGGGAACCACGAAAAGATTTGAGTAAAACCCCCGTCCCTGCTCTAACCTTGGGACAGGACAAATTACTCCCATAGTGGAGAGGTCTTTTACACAACGTAAGAACGCCTCTCTTTTTATCTGGTCTACAGACAATCGTGAAAGAAACCACCTCCCTCTTGGGAGAAAACTTTTGAATTCCAGCTGATACCCAATGGGTCACGATTTCTAGTGCCCAGGGGTCCTGAACATCTTTCCCAAGCCTGGGCAAAGAGAGAAAGTCTGCCCCTTACTAGATCCGGTCCCGGATCGGGGGACGCCCCTTCATGCCGACTTGGTAGTAGCAACGGGCTTCTTGTTAGGTTTACCCTTGTTCCAAGCTTGGTTGGGTCTCCAGACGGGCTTGGCCTGAGCAAAATTCCCTTCCTGTTTTGTGGAGGAAGAGGAGGAAGAGGAAGAAGAGGGTACTCCTTTAAAATTCCGAAAGGAACGAAAATTATTCTGTTTACCCCTCACTTTAACAGCCTTATCCTGAGGTAGGAGATGACCCTTACCCTCCAGTGATATCATAAATGATTTCCTTCAAGTCAGGCCTGAATAGGGTCCTACCCTTGAAAGGAATAGCCAAAAGTTTTGATTAAGATGATACATCAGCAGACCAAGCCTCTACGCGCCAAAATGGCAAATCCAGCATTTTAGCTGCCAAATTAGTAATTTTAAAGGCGGCATCTGTGATAAAAGAATTAGCCAGCTTGAGAGCCTTAATTCTATCTAAAATATTTTCTAAAGGAGTCTCAGTCTTAAGAGACTCTTCTAGGGCCTCAAACCAAAAGGCTGCCGCAGTTGTAACTGGTACAATGCATGCCGAAGGTTGCAAGAGGAAACCCTGATGAATAAACATTTTTTTCAAGAGACCCTCCAATTTCTTATCCATAGGGTCTTTGAACGCGCAGCTGTCCTCAATAGGAATAGTTGTACGCTTAGCAAGGGTAGAAATAGCTCCTTCCACCTTAGGGACTGATAGCCAGAAATCACGAACAGTGTCAGATATAGGATACATCTTTTTGAAATTAGGAGAGGGAGCGAACGGGATACCCGGTCTATCCCATTCCCTCTTAATAATTTCCGCAATTCTCTTAGGAACCGGAAAAACGTCAGTGTAAGCAGGTACCTCTAAGTATTTGTCCATCTTACACAACTAATCTAGTGGTACCACAATAGGGTCACAATCATCCAGAGTCGCTAAAACCTCCCTAAGCAAAAGACGGAGATGTTCAAGCTTAAACTTAAATGACATAACGTCCGAGTCTGTCTGAGGTAACTCACTTCCCGATTCGGAAAGTTCCCCCTCAGATAGAAGATCTCTAACCCCCAATTCAGATCCCCTGAGAGGGTACATTGGAAATAGCCAACAACGCATCAGTGTGATCAGCATTCACATTGTTCTCTGTCCTACTGCATTTACTCTGTAACACTGGAAACTTAGATAACACCTCTGTAAGGGTAGTTGACATAACTGCAGCCATATCCTGCAGAGTAAATTAATTAGACTAGGTTGAAGAACCAGGCGTCGCTTGGGTGGGCGTTAGAGGTTGTGACGCTTGGGGAGAAACTGGTGGTACACCCTGATTCCCTTCAGCCTGAGAATCATCTTTACACACATTTTCTTTACCTAAAATTTGTGCTTTGCATTGTAAGGCCCTCTCAGTACACGAGGTACAAAAAGTTAGAGGGGGTTCCACAGTGGCATCTAAACACATAGAAAAAGGAGTTTCCTCCTCACTGTCCGACATGTTAAACAGGCTAGCAGTACTGATAATAGTCGTACCTTGCTAAATATTAAGTTTTAATTATACTAAAAAAACGAAAAAAATTAACACCAAAAAAATTGTACTGCGCCTTTAAATTTTAAAAGCGCAACTATTTTACTGAAACCTGAAAAAACGCTTTTTTGTCAGAAAAAAACTGTTTTAATGTGTCTCAAAATGCTCCTTAATATTGCATCCACTTGCAGTAAAAGCCCAAACAGAGTATAACACTCAGAATATAATTTTATTATTTAAACATAAACAATTTGTTGGCCCCTGCACCACGCCACAGCTCTGCTGTGGCGCCTACCTGCCCCGAAATGAACTCAGATGTCCGGTATATAGATTGGACTTTATCGAGTGCAGCAAACTTAAGCCTCAATACTCTGTCCAGCTATGCGATGGCAATGAAGACTGCGCGACGGAGGGCACAAAATAGGCCCCGCCCACCGTGGGTGTACTGAATTGTGAATAGGACCTGCATGGGTCCAAACAAACATGCCTGCCATAAAAAACAAACGTAAAAGAAACAAACATGCAATCAAAATGCAGACCAAACCCCTGCATTCATCCAAACTACTTAAGTCTCCCAGCGTCAAGCCCATACATAAGCCCTTCTATATAACTTCAGGCCATGAATAAAATAATTAATAAAGGGATTTCAGATACACAAATATTGTTGTTAGTGCATTCTCCTTACCCTTCCCCCTATAGGGGACAATGTCAGCCTGTTCTGGTATACCAAGTCTCCCCAGAAAACAAAAGACTGCACATACCTCAAAGTTGCTTGTAGCAAGACACCGGTCTCCACACTGAAGATTTTCTCACATATACCTTCAGCTACGTTGTGGGAACCATTATGGATCTTAGATAATGTTTTGCTAAGATCATAAACATCAGGGCAGAAAAAGATTTCCCCCTGTAGAAAATAGCACTCTCTGGCACTATTTTAAAATAAAAAACTTCTTGATTGAAGAATCTAAACACCTCACTTTACCTCTTCCTATTACGAACACAGGCAAAGAGAATGACTGGAGGTGAAGGGAGGGGCTATATATATACAGCTCTGCTGTGGTGCTCTTTGCCACTTTCTGTTAGCAGGAGGTTACTATCCCACAAGTAAGGATGAAATCCGTGGACTCGTCATATCTTGTAGAAGAAATCACTGCTAAAGTTCAGCACATTCCACTGCTATTCCTCACCTGTTGAAATTAAGCAGGCTCTGCCAACGCTGAGACTTGAAGTTCTTGATGTTCTGGGCTTCATCCAATATGAGATACTTCCAGTTTTTCCTACGAAAAGCCTGATGATCCTGCAGCACTAGTTTGTAAGAGGTGATGCACACATGGAAAGCATTCACTTTTGTCCAGCCCTTAAGAAAGAAAAAGTCAAATTATCACTAATTAACCAGATACAGATTACACCTGATTCTTAGAGCTTGCTCACCTGTCTTTTAAGCTTACGCTCCTTCTGTGAACCATAATAAGTGAGGATCTTGAAGCTGGGACACCAACGTTTCAACTCCATCTCCCAATTAAGAATAACACTAGTAGGAACGATAATCAGGTGAGGACCCCAGTTCCCTGCAAAATCAGTAATGTTATATTATTCATCAGCATTCACATTCCCAAAAACAACATCTAATACAAGAACGGACAAAACCCAATGAGTTACAGTTTCTAGAATATTCTTCTGGTGCCTAACATGGATAAATAAAGACCCAAGTCTGGCAAATGTGTGTGTGTTTGGCTTCTCAGAGCAGTGGCAGTTCATAAAACAAACATGAAAACAGAGATATGGACCATTACTAATCACAAACCTTCCTTCTATCAAGGCTAACTCAAGAAGAAGAAGAAAACCCCCATAAAGATATATAAATACACTCCAGCTCCTGAACCCCATCCTTACCCTTTTCACATGCTAGATGAGCCAGAAGAGATATTGTCTGAATAGTTTTCCCCAGGCCCATTTCATCAGCAAGGATGCCATTTAGCTTCTTCTCATACATTGTAACTAGCCATTCCAGTCCAATGTGTTGATACTCCCTGAGATCACCATGTAGAAGGAAAGGGACCTCCGTCTTTACCTACCAAAATTAAATAAAGATTGATCAGGGAAAGAAAGATAAGGAACAGAAGTGAGAAAACTGAAGAGAGTTGGGGACTGAACTCAGACAAGTTGACAGGAAGGACAAATTATGCGAAGAAGGCTCATGTCACATACGTAAGTACTAGTAAATGGAAGGATAATTAAAAAACAATAAGTGAATGTAAAACTGTCTGCATCATGCTTTTAGGGTCGAAATAAAAATGTGCAAATGTCATCTAGATGCAAATTAAATATATTTAATGAGGAACTTGTGTATTTACAGAGTAACAGCATACAAAGCAATAAGTAACTGAAGGATGACTGCCATTCATATGTGCACCTCTCCTGATAGTAACAGGTTAAATGTATTTTTACCTGATAAATATCTTTCTTTCTTGGTGGTGAGAGTCCATCATTCCTTACTGTTGGGAATTCATCTCCTGGCCACCAGGAGGCGACAAAGACTTCTTACACCAGATCTTAAAGCGACACTGAACCCAATTTTTTTGTTTCATGATTCAGATGGCAGAGCATGGGATTTTAATCAACTTTCTAATTTACTCCCATTAATTTTTCTTCGTTCTCTTGCAAACTTTATTTTAAAAGCAAGAATATAAATCTAAGCAGCCAGACCATTTTAGGTTCAGCACCATGGATAGTGCTTGCTTAATGGAGGCTTACATTTACCAACCAATAAGCAAGCATAACCCAGGTTCTTAACCAAAAATGGTCTGGCTCCTATGCATCACCTACCTTCCTGATTTTTAAATAAAAATTGCAAGATAAAGAAAATAAGATAATAGGAGTAAATTAGAAAGTTGCTTAAAATTGCATGCTCTGAATCATGAAAGAAAAATGTTGGGTTTAGTGTCCCTTTAAGTATCCCTCCTACTTCCCAACGTATAGCCAAGGATAGGAGAAAGAAGTAAGAAAAACAGTATGGTAAAGCGGAGCAAACTTACACCAACTAGAAAAAAGGTGGTTTTGTGGACTCTCACCATCAAGAAAGGAAGGATTTTTTTTTTTTTTTTTAGGTGGCAAAAGTCCACGATTCCTTAAGGTTTGGGAATACCCAAACAGTGGAGTCCACAAAAAATAAGGTGGGACAAAAGTGAAAAGGCAGGCACCTATTTACCAGGAACTAAAGCCTCAAGAACGTTCCAGCCAAAAGCCGTCTCTGCCAAGACAAAAATATCAAAATGATAAAAATTTGAGAAAGGATCAATTTTGTCCTACTAATGCCAAGAAGTAGAGACAGTAAGCAGAACAATCTGTAATACATAAAGGCAGCAACTGTCCCGCCTCCAAATAAGCTCTGAGAATCACTCTTCCACCACAAAGCTAAACCGCAGGGGTGTCAAACTGGGGTTATTTGCAAAAAAACTATTAGCGTTGCCAAAGAATATAACATTAAAAGACACTATAGAATTCACAAACAACAAACATAGCACTGGCAAGATATGTAGTGTGCGACCCGCGTGAGCAGCAGCACTTGTATGGAAAATGGATTGCAACTCAAATGAGTGACACCCCTGAGCTAAGGCAACAGAAGTTGTTTTAATTTCAGAGACATGTAACAATCAGAAAGCCAAGTAGAAGAATGCAGAAAGACTTTATTCACCTGAAGATAAAACCTTATATGCTAAGGTATGTAATCATTTCTCCTTTAAAGATGTTGGATTAGAATAGAAGGAAGAAACCACAATCTATACTTAATATATTCTGAAGATACCACAGTAAGAAGGATACTACACAAAGTCCATAACAAAAAAAGCTTTGTCCTGATAAAAAAAAAAAAGAAAAAAAACATAATTTATGTAAGAACTTACCTGATAAATTCATTTCTTTCATATTAGCAAGAGTCCATGAGCTAGTGACGTATGGGATATACATTCCTACCAGGAGGGGCAAAGTTTCCCAAACCTCAAAATGCCTATAAATACACCCCTCACCACACCCACAAATCAGTTTAACGAATAGCCAAGAAGTGGGGTGATAAAAAAAAAAGTGTGAAAGCATATAAAATAAGGAATTGGAATAGTTGTGCTTTATACAAAAAAATCATAACCACCACAAAAAAGGGCGGGCCTCATGGACTCTTGCTAATATTAAAGAAATGAATTTATCAGGTAAGTTCTTACATAAATTATGTTTTCTTTCATGTAATTAGCAAGAGTCCATGAGCTAGTGACGTATGGGATAATGACTACCCAAGATGTGGATCTTTCCACGCAAGAGTCACTAGAGAGGGAGGGATAAAATAAAGACAGCCAATTCCTGCTGAAAATAATCCACACCCAAAATAAAGTTTAATGAAAACATAAGCAGAATATTCAAACTAAAACCGCTGCCTGAAGTACTTTTCTACCAAAAACTGCTTCAGAAGAAGAAAATAAATCAAAATGGTAGAATTTAGTAAAAGTATGCAAAGAGGACCAAGTTGCTGCTTTGCAAATCTGATCAACCGAAGCTTCATTCTTAAACGCCCAGGAAGTAGAAACTGACCTAGTAGAATGAGCTGTAATCCTTTGAGGCGGAGTTTTACCCGATTCGACATAGGCATGATGAATTAAAGATTTCAACCAAGATGCCAAAGAAACGGCAGAAGCTTTCTGGCCTTTTCTAGAACCAGAAAAGATAACAAATAGTCTAGAAGTCTTTCGGAAAGACTTAGTAGCTTCAACATAATATTTCAAAGCTCTAACAACATCCAAAGAATGCAACGATTTCTCCTTAGAATTCTTAGGATTAGGACATAATGAGGGAACCACAATTTCTCTACTAATGTTGTTGGAATTCACAACCTTAGGTAAAAAATTCAAAAGAGGTTTGCAGCACCGCCTTATCCTGATGAAAAATCAGAAAAGGAGACTCACAAGAAAGAGCAGATAATTCAGAAACTCTTCTGGCAGAAGAGATGGCCAAAAGAAACAAAACTTTCCAAGAAAGTAATTTAAATGACCAAAGAATACATGGGTTCAAAAGGAGGAGCTTGAAGAGCCCCCAGAACCAAATTCAAACTCCAAGGAGGAGAAATTGACTGAATGACAGGTTTTATACGAACCAAAGCTTGTACAAAACAATGAATATCAGGAAGATTAGCAATCTTTCTGTGAAAAAGAACAGAAAGAGCAGAGATTTGTCCATTCAAGGAAATTGCGGACAAACCTTTATCTAAACCATCCTGAAGAAACTGTAAAAATTCTCGTTATTCAAAAAGAATGCCAAGAAAAATGATGAGAAAGAAACTAAGAAATATAAGTCTTCCAGACTCTATAATATATCTCTCTAGATACAGATTTACGAGCCTGTCACATAGTATCAATCACAGAGTCAGAAAAACCTCTTTGACCAAGAATCAAGCGTTCAAACTCCATACCTTAAAATTTAAGAATTTGAGATCCTGATGGAAGAAAGGACCTTGCGACAGAAAGTCTGGTCTTAACGGAAGAGTCCACAGCTGGCAAGAGGCCATCCGGACAAGATCCGCATATCAAAACCTGTGAGGCCATGCTGGAGCTACCAGCAGGACAAACGAGTATTCCTTTAGAATCTTGGAGAATACTCTTGGAAGAAGAACTAGAGGCGGAAAGATATAGGCAGGATGATACTTCCAAGGAAGTGATAATGCATCCACTGCCTCCACCCGAGGATCCCGGGATCTGGACAGATACCAGGGAAGTTTCTTGTTTAGATGAGAAGCCATCAGCCATCAGATCTATTTCTGGGAGTTCCCACATTTGAACAATCTGAAGAAATACCTCTGGGTGAAGAGACCATTCGCCCGGATGCAACGTTTGGCGACTGAGATAATCCGCTTCCCAATTGTCTATACCTGGGATATGAACCGCAGAGATTAGACAGGAGCTGGATTCCGCCCAAACCAAAATTCGAAATACTTCTATCATAGCCAGAGAACTGTGAGTCCCTCCTTGATGATTGATGTATGCCACAGTTGTGACATTGTCTATCTGAAAACAAATGAACAACTCTCTCTTCAGAAGAGGCCAAGACTGAAGAGCTCTGAAAATTGCAATGAGTTCCAATATATTGATCGGTAATCTCACCTCCTGAGATTCCCAAACCCCTTGTGCCGTCAGAGACCCCCACACAGCTCCCCAACCTGTAAGACTTGCATCTGTTGAGATTATAGTCCAGGTCGGAAGAACAAAGAAGCCCCCTGAACTAAACGATGGTGATCTGTCCACCACGTCAGAGAGTGTCGTATAATCGGTTTAAAGATATTAATTGAGATATCTTTGTGTAATCCCTGCACCATTGGTTCAGCATACAGAGCTGAAGAGGTCGCATGTGAAAACGAGCAAAGGAGATCGCATACAATGCGGCAGTCCTAAGACCTAAAATGTCCATGCATAAGGCTACCAAAGGGAATGATTGTGACTGAAGGTTTTGACAAGCTGATATCAATGTTAAACTTCTCTTGTCTGACAAGGACAGAGTCATAGACACTGAATCTATCTGGAAACCTAAAAAGGTTACCCTTGTCTGAGGAATCAATGAACTTTTTGGTAAATTGATCCTCCAAGTCGATTCGTATGAGATTCTGCGAAAATGTGAAGACTGAGCAAGTACCAAGATATCGTCCAAATAAGGAAATACCAAAACCCTGTTCTCTGATTACAGACAGAAGGGCACCGAGAACCTTTGAAAAAATTCTTGGAGCTGATGCTAGGCCAAACGGTAGAGCCACAAAACTGGTAATGCTTGTCTAAAAAGAGAATCTCAGAAACTAAAAGTGATCTGGATGAATCGGAATATGCAGATATGCATCCTGTAAATCTATTGTAGACATATAATGCCCTTGCTAAACAAAATGCAGGATAGTCCTACAGTTACCATCTTGAATGTTGGTATCCTTACATAACGATTCAATATTGATAGATCCGAAGGAATTGACCTTCTTTGGTACAATGAAGAGATAGAATAAAACCCCAGCCCCTGTTCCAGAACTGGAACTGGCATAATTACTCCAGCCAATTCTAGATCTGAAACACATTTCAGAAATGCTGAGCCTTTGCTGTGTTTACTGGGACACGGGAAAGAAAAAAATCTCTTTGCAGGAGGCCTTAACTTGAAGCCAATTCTGTACCTTTCTGAAACAATGTTCTGAAACCAGAGATTGTGAACGGAATTGATCCAAATTTCTTTGAAGAAAACGTAATCTGCCCCATACCAGCTGAGCTGGAATGAGGGCCGCACCTTCATGGGTACTTAGGAGCTGGCTTTAGGTTTCTATAAGGCTTGGATATATTCCAAACTGGAAATGGTTTCCAAACTGATACCGCTCCTGAGGATGAAGGATCAGGCTTTTGTTCCTTGTTGTGAGGAAAGGAACGAAAATGATTATTAGACCTAAATTTACCTTAGATTTTTTATCCTTTGGTAAAAAAGTTCCCTTCCCTCCAGTAACAGTTGAGATAATAGAATCCAACTGAGAACCGAATAATTTATTACCCTGGAAAGAAAGGGAAAGCAAAGTTGACTTAGAAGACATATCAGCATTCCAAGTTTTAAGCCATAAAGCTTTTCTAGCTAAAATAGCTAGAGACATATACCTGACATCAACTCTAATGATATCAAAAGATGGTATCACAAATAAAATTATTAGCATGTTATAGAATAATAATAATGCTATAAAATTATGATCTGTTACTTGTTGCGCTAAAGCTTCTAACCAAAAAGTTGAAGCTGCAGCAACATCCGCTAAAAATATAGCAGGTCTAAGAAGATTACCTGAACATAAGTAAGCTTTTCTTAGAAAGGATTCAATTTTCCTATCTAAAGGATCCTTAAATGAAGTACTATCTGCCGTAGGAATAGTAGTACGTTTAGCAGGAGTAGAGACAGCCCCATTAACCTTAGGGATTTTGTCCCAAAAAACTCTAATCTGTCAGATGGCACAGGATATAATTGCTTAAAACGTTTTAGAAGGAGTAAATGAATTACCCAAATTATTCCATTCCCTGGAAATTACTTCAGAAATAGCACCAGGGAGAGAAAACACTTCTGGAATAACTACAGGAGATTTAAAAACCTTATTTAAACGTTTAGATTTAGTATCAAGAGGACCAGAATCCTCTATTTCTAATGCAATTAATACTTCTTTAAGTAAAGAACGAATAAATTCCATCTTGAACAAATACAAAGATTTATCAGCATCAACCTCTGAGACAGAAACCTCTGAACCAGAAGAACCATTATCAGTATCAGAATGATGATGTTCATTTAAAAATTCATCTGAAAAAAGAGAAGTTTTAAAAGACTTTTATGTATACTAGAAGGAGAAATAACAGACATAGCCTTCTTAATGGATTTAAAAATAAAATCTCTTATGTTATCAGGAACACTCTGAAAATTAGATGTTGACGGAACAGCAACAGGTAATGTAACAGTACTAAAGGAAATTTTATCTGCATTAATAAGTTTGTCATGACATGCAATACAAACAGCTGGAGAAACAGATACCAAAAGTTTATAGCAGATACACTTAGCTTGGTAGCTCCAGCACCGGGCAGCGATTTTCCTGAAGTATCTTCTGACTCAGTTGCAACGTGGAACATCTTGCAATATGTAATAGAAAAAACATATAAAGCAAAATTGAACAAATTCCTTAAATGACAGTTTCAGGAACGGGAAAAAAATGCCAGTGAACAAGCTTCTAGCAACCAGAAGCAATAAATAATGAGACTTAAATAATGTGGAGACAAAAATGACGCCCATATTTTTTAGCGCCAAATAAGACGCCCACATTATTTGGCGCCTAAATGCTTTTGGCGCCAAGAAAAATAATTTATGTAAGAACTTACCTGATAAATTAATTTCTTTCATATTAGCAAGAGTCCATGAGCTAGTGACGTATGGGATATACATTCCTACCAGGAGGGGCAAAGTTTCCCAAACCTTAAAATGCCTATAAATACACCCCTCACCACACCCACAATTCAGTTTAACGAATAGCCAAGAAGTGGGGTGATAAGAAAAAAGTGCGAAAGCATATAAAATAAGGAATTGGAATAATTGTGCTTTATACAAAAAAATCATAACCACCACAAAAAAGGGCGGGTCTCATGGACTCTTGCTAATATGAAAGAAATGAATTTATCAGGTAAGTTCTTACATAAATTATGTTTTCTTTCATGTAATTAGCAAGAGTCCATGAGCTAGTGACGTATGGGATAATGACTACCCAAGATGTGGATCTTTCCACGCAAGAGTCACTAGAGAGGGAGGGATAAAATAAAGACAGACAATTCCTGCTGAAAATAATCCACACCCAAAATAAAGTTTAATGAAAAACAAACAGAAGATTCAAACTGAAACCGCTGCCTGAAGTACTTTTCTACCAAAAACTGCTTCAGAAGAAGAAAATACATCAAAATGGTAGAATTTAGTAAAAGTATGCAAAGAGGACCAAGTTGCTGCTTTGCAAATTTGATCAACCGAAGCTTCATTCCTAAACGCCCAGGAAGTAGAAACTGACCTAGTAGAATGAGCTGTAATCCTTTGAGGCGGAGTTTTACCCGACTCGACATAGGCATGATGAATTAAAGATTTCAACCAAGATGCCAAAGAAATGGCAGAAGCTTTCTGGCCTTTTCTAGAACCGGAAAAGATAACAAATAGACTAGAAGTCTTTCGGAAAGACTTAGTAGCTTCAACATAATATTTCAAAGCTCTAACAACATCCAAAGAATGCAACGATTTCTCCTTAGAATTCTTAGGATTAGGACATAATGAAGGAACCACAATTTCTCTACTAATGTTGTTGGAATTCACAACTTTAGGTAAAAATTCAAAAGAAGCTCGCAACACCGCCTTATCCTGATGAAAAATCAGAAAAGGAGACTCACAAGAAAGAGCAGATAATTCAGAGACTCTTCTGGCAGAAGAGATCGCCAAAAGGAACAAAACTTTCCAAGAAAGTAATTTAATGTCCAATGAATGCATAGGTTCAAACGGAGGAGCTTGAAGAGCCCCCAGAACCAAATTCAAACTCCAAGGAGGAGAAATTGACTTAATAACAGGTTTTATACGAACCAAAGCTTGTACAAAACAATGAATATCAGGAAGATTAGCAATCTTTCTGTGAAAAAGAACAGAAAGAGCAGAGATTTGTCCTTTCAAAGAACTTGCGGATAAACCTTTATCTAAACCATCCTGAAGAAACTGTAAAATTCTCGGAATTCTAAAAGAATGCCAAGAAAAATGATGAGAAAGACACCAAGAAATATAAGTCTTCCAGACTCTATAATATATCTGTCTGGATACAGATTTACGAGCCTGTAACATAGTATTAATCACAGAGTCAGAGAAACCTCTTTGACAAAGAATCAAGCGTTCAATCTCCATACCTTTAAATTTAAGGATTTGAGATCCTGATGGAAAAAAGGACCTTGCGACAGAAGGTCTGGTCTTAGCGGTAGAGTCCAAGGCCATCCGGACAAGATCCGCATACCAAAACCTGTGAGGCCATGCCGGAGCTATCAGCAGAACAAACGAGCATTCCTTCAGAATCTTGGAGATTACTCTTGGAAGAAGAACTAGAGGCGGAAAGATATAGGCAGGATGATACTTCCAAGGAAGTGATAATGCATCCACTGCTTCCGCCTGAGGATCCCGGGATCTGGACAGATACCTGGGAAGTTTCTTGTTTAGATGAGACGCCATCAGATCTATTTCTGGAAACTCCCACATTTGAACAATCTGAAGAAATACCTCTGGGTGAAGAGACCATTCGCCCGGATGCAACGTTTGGCGACTGAGATAATCCGCTTCCCAATTGTCTATACCTGGGATATGAACCGCAGAGATTAGACAGGAGCTGGATTCCGCCCAAACCAGAATTCGAGATACTTCTTTCATAGCCAGAGGACTGTGAGTCCCTCCTTGATGATTGATGTATGCCACAGTTGTGACATTGTCTGTCTGAAAACAAATGAACGATTCTTCAGAAGAGGCCAAGACTGAAGAGCTCTGAAAATTGCACGGAGTTCCAAAATATTGATCGGTAATCTCACCTCCTGAGATTCCCAAACTCCTTGTGCCGTCAGAGATCCCCACACAGCTCCCCAACCTGTGAGACTTGCATCTGTTGAAATTACAGTCCAGGTCGGAAGCACAAAAGAAGCCCCCTGAATTAAACGATGGTGATCTGTCCACCACGTTAGAGAGTGTCGTACAATCGGTTTTAAAGATATTAATTGAGATATCTTTGTGAAATCCCTGCACCATTGATTCAGCATACAGAGCTGAAGAGGTCGCATGTGAAAACGAGCAAAGGGGATCGCGTCCGATGCAGCAGTCATAAGACCTAGAATTTCCATGCATAAGGCTACCGAAGGGAATGATTGTGACTGAAGGTTTCGACAAGCTGAAATCAATTTTAGACGTCTCTTGTCTGTCAAAGACAGAGTCATGGACACTGAATCTATCTGGAAACCCAGAAAGGTTACCCTTGTCTGAGGAATCAATGAACTTTTTAGTGAAATAATCCTCCAACCATGATCTTGAAGAAACAACACAAGTCGATTCGTATGAGATTCTGCTAAATGTAAAGACTGAGCAAGTACCAAGATATCGTCCAAATAAGGAAATACCACAATACCCTGTTCTCTGATTACAGACAGAAGGGCACCGAGAACCTTTGTAAAAATTCTTGGAGCTGTAGCTAGGCCAAACGGCAGAGCCACAAACTGGTAATGTTTGTCCAGAAAAGAGAATCTCAGGAACTGATAATGATCTGGATGAATCTGAATATGCAGATATGCATCCTGTAAATCTATTGTGGACATATAATGCCCTTGCTGAACAAAAGGCAAGATAGTCCTTACAGTTACCATTTTGAACGTTGGTATCCTTACATAACGATTCAATATTTTTAGATCCAGAACTGGTCTGAAGGAATTCTCCTTCTTTGGTACAATGAAGAGATTTGAATAAAACCCCATCCCCTGTTCCAGAACTGGAACTGGCATAATTACTCCAGCCAACTCTAGATCTGAAACACAATTCAGAAATGCTTGAGCTTTCACTAGATTTACTGGGACACGGGAAAGAAAAAATCTCTTTGCAGGAGGTCTCATCTTGAAACCAATTCTGTACCCTTCTAAAACAATGTTCTGAATCCAAAGATTGTGAACAGAATTGATCCAAATTTCTTTGTAAAAACGTAACCTGCCCCCTACCAGCTGAGCTGGAATGAGGGCCGCACCTTCATGTAAACTTAGAGGCTGGCTTTGCTTTTCTAGAAGGCTTGGATTTATTCCAGACTGGAGATGGTTTCCAAACTGAAACTGCTCCTGAGGATGAAGGATCAGGCTTTTGCTCTTTGTTGAAACGAAAAGAACGAAAACGATTATTAGCCCTGTTTTTACCCTTAGATTTTTTATCCTGTGGTAAAAAAGTTCCTTTCCCACCAGTAACAGTTGAGATAATAGAATCCAACTGAGAACCAAATAATTTGTTACCCTGGAAAGAAATGGAAAGTAGAGTTGATTTAGAAGCCATATCAGCATTCCAAGTTTTAAGCCATAAAGCTCTTCTAGCTAAAATAGCTAGAGACATAAACCTGACATCAACTCTGATAATATAAAAAATGGCATCACAGATAAAATTATTAGCATGTTGAAGAAGAATAATAATATTATGAGAATCATGATCTGTTACTTGTTGCGCTAAAGTTTCCAACCAAAAAGTTGAAGCTGCAGCAACATCAGCCAATGATATAGCAGGTCTAAGAAGATTACCTGAACACAGATAAGCTTTTCTTAGAAAGGATTCAATTTTCCTATCTAAAGGATCCTTAAAGGAAGTACCATCTGACGTAGGAATAGTAGTACGTTTAGCAAGGGTAGAAATAGCCCCATCAACTCTAGGGATTTTGTCCCAAAATTCTAATCTGTCAGACGGCACAGGATATAATTGCTTAAAACGTTTAGAAGGAGTTAATGAATTACCCAATTTATCCCATTCTCTGGAAATTACTTCAGAAATAGCACTAGGAACAGGAAAAACTTCTGGAATAACCACAGGAGATTTAAAGACCTTATCTAAACGTTTAGAATTAGTATCAAGAGGACCAGAATCCTCAATTTCTAAAGCAATTAGTACTTCTTTAAGTAAAGAACGAATAAATTCCATTTTAAATAAATATGAAGATTTATCAGCATCAATCTCTGAGACAGAATCCTCTGAACCAGAAGAGTCATCAGAATCAGAATGATGATGTTCATTTAAAAATTAATCTGTATAAAGAGAAGTTTTAAAAGATTTTTTATGTTTACTAGAAGGAGGAATAACAGACATAGCCTTCTTGATGGATTCAGAAACAAAATCTCTTATGTTATCAGGAACATTCTGAACATTAGATGTTGATGGAACTGCAACAGGTAATGGTACATTACTAAAGGAAATATTATCTGCATTAACAAGTTTGTCATGACAATTAATACAAACAACAACTGGAGGAATAGCTACCAAAAGTTTACAGCAGATACACTTAGCTTTGGTAGTTCCAGCACCAGACAGCGATTTTCCTGAAGTATCTTCTGACTCAGATGCAACGTGAGACATCTTGCAATATGTAAGAGAAAAAACAACATATAAAGCAAAATTGATCAAATTCCTTAAATGACAGTTTCAGGAATGGGAAAAAATGCCAATGAACAAGCTTCTAGCAACCAGAAGCAAAGAAAAAATGAGACTTAAATAATGTGGAGACAAAAGAGACGCCCATATTTTTTAGCGCCAAATAAGACGCCCACATTATTTGGCGCCTAAATGCTTTTTGGCGCCAAAAATGACGCCACATCCGGAACGCCGACATCTTTGGCGCAAAAGAACGTCAAAAATGATGCAACTTCCGGCGACACGTATGACGCCGGAAACGGAAAAGATTTTTTGCGCCAAAAAAGTCTGCGCCAAGAATGACGCAATAAAATGAAGCATTTTCAGCCCCCGCGAGCCTAACAGCCCACAGGGAAAAAAAGTCAAATTTTTAAGGTAAGAAAAATAATTGATTCAAGTGCATTATCCCAAATATGAAACTGACTGTCTGAAAATAAGGAATGTTGAACATCCTGA
The DNA here is from genome assembly GCF_027579735.1 of Bombina bombina. Taxonomy (NCBI): domain Eukaryota; kingdom Metazoa; phylum Chordata; class Amphibia; order Anura; family Bombinatoridae; genus Bombina; species Bombina bombina. The sequence goes on along the minus strand of NC_069509.1, from coordinate 4,417,303 downwards.
GTCAAGGCAAATAAATGTTTGAATACATATATTTAGAACTTTATAAAAAAGTGCCTAACCATAGCTTAGAGTGTCACAGAAAATAAGCTTACTTACTTACCCCAGGACACTCATCTACATGTTGTAGAAAGCCAAACCAGTACTGGAACGAAAATTAGCAGAGGTAATGGTATATATATATATATATATATATATAAAAGAGTATATCGTCGATCTGAAAAACAGAATTTATGTTTACCTGATAAATTACTTTCTCCAACGGTGTGTCCGGTCCACGGCGTCATCCTTACTTGTGGGATATTCTCTTCCCTAACAGGAAATGGCAAAGAGCCCAGCAAAGCTGGTCACATGATCCCTCCTAGGCTCCGCCTTCCCCAGTCATTCGACCGACGTAAAGGAGGAATATTTGCATAGGAGAAATCATATGATACCGTGGTGACTGTAGTTAAAGAAAATAAATTATCAGACCTGATTAAAAAACCAGGGCGGGCCGTGGACCGGACACACCGTTGGAGAAAGTAATTTATCAGGTAAACATAAATTCTGTTTTCTCCAACATAGGTGTGTCCGGTCCACGGCGTCATCCTTACTTGTGGGAACCAATACCAAAGCTTTAGGACACGGATGAAGGGAGGGAGCAAATCAGGTCACCTAGATGGAAGGCACCACGGCTTGCAAAACCTTTCTCCCAAAAATAGCCTCAGAAGAAGCAAAAGTATCAAATTTGTAAAATTTAGTAAAAGTGTGCAGTGAAGACCAAGTCGCTGCCTTACATATCTGATCAACAGAAGCCTCGTTCTTGAAGGCCCATGTGGAAGCCACGGCCCTAGTGGAATGAGCTGTGATTCTTTCAGGAGGCTGCCGTCCGGCAGTCTCGTAAGTCAATCTGATGATGCTTTTAAGCCAAAAAGAGAGAGAGGTAGAAGTTGCTTTTTGACCTCTCCTTTTACCAGAATAAACAACAAACAAGGAAGATGTTTGTCTAAAATCCTTTGTAGCATCTAAATAGAATTTTAGAGCACGAACTACATCCAAATTGTGCAACAAACGTTCCTTCTTTGAAACTGGATTCGGACACAAAGAAGGCACGACTATCTCCTGGTTAATGTTTTTGTTAGAAACAACTTTCGGAAGAAAACCAGGTTTAGTACGCAAAACCACCTTATCTGCATGGAACACCAGATAAGGAGGAGAACACTGCAGAGCAGATAACTCTGAAACTCTTCTAGCAGAAGAGATTGCAACCAAAAACAAAACTTTCCAAGATAATAACTTAATATCAACGGAATGTAAGGGTTCAAACGGAACCCCCTGAAGAACTGAAAGAACTAAATTGAGACTCCAAGGAGGAGTCAAAGGTTTGTAAACAGGCTTGATTCTAACCAGAGCCTGAACAAAAGCTTGAACATCTGGCACAGCTGCCAGCTTTTTGTGAAGTAACACAGACAAAGCAGAAATCTGTCCCTTCAAAGAACTTGCAGATAATCCTTTCTCCAAACCTTCTTGAAGAAAGGATAGAATCTTAGGAATTTTTATCTTGTCCCAAGGGAATCCTTTAGATTCACACCAACAGATATATCTTTTCCATATTTTATGGTAGATTTTTCTAGTTACAGGCTTTCTGGCCTGAACAAGAGTATCAATGACAGAATCTGAGAACCCCCGCTTTAATAAAATCAAGCGTTCAATCTCCAAGCAGTCAGTTGGAGTGAGACCAGATTCGGATGTTCGAACGGACCTTGAACAAGAAGGTCTCGTCTCAAAGGTAGCTTCCATGGTGGAGCCGATGACATATTCACCAGGTCTGCATACCAAGTCCTGCGTGGCCACGCAGGAGCTATCAAGATCACCGATGCCCTCTCCTGATTGATCCTGGCTACCAGCCTGGGAATGAGAGGAAACGGTGGGAACACATATGCTAGTTTGAAGGTCCAAGGTGCTACTAGTGCATCTACTAGAGTCGCCTTGGGATCCCTGGATCTGGACCCGTAGCAAGGAACCTTGAAGTTCTGACGAGAGGCCATCAGATCCATGTCTGGAATGCCCCGCAACTGAGTAATTTGGGCAAAGATTTCCGGATGGAGTTCCCACTCCCCCGGATGAAATGACTGACGACTCAGAAAATCCGCTTCCCAATTTTCCACTCCTGGGATGTGGATTGCAGACAAGTGGCAGGAGTGAGTCTCCGACCATTGAATGATTTTGGTAACTTCTTCCATCGCCAGGGAACTCCTTGTTCCCCCCTGATGGTTGATGTACGCAACAGTCGTCATGTTGTCCGATTGAAACCGTATGAATTTGGCCTTTGCTAGCTGAGGCCAAGCCTTGAGAGCATTGAATATCGCTCTTAGTTCCAGAATATTTATCGGGAGAAGAGATTCTTCCCGAGACCAAAGACCCTGAGCTTTCAGGAGTCCCCAGACCGCGCCCCTGCCCACCAGACTGGCGTCGGTCGTGACAATGACCCACTCTGGTCTGCGGAAGCTCATCCCCTGTGACAGGTTGTCCAGGGACAGCCACCAACGGAGTGAATCTCTGGTCCTCTGATCTACTTGTATCGTCGGAGACAAGTCTGTATAATCCCCATTCCACTGACTGAGCATGCACAGTTGTAATGGTCTCAGATGAATTCGCGCAAAAGGAACTATGTCCATTGCCGCGACCATCAAACCTATTACTTCCATGCACTGCGCTATGGAAGGAAGAGGAACAGAATGAAGTACTTGACAAGAGTTTAGAAGTTTTGATTTTCTGGCCTCTGTCAGAAAAATCCTCATTTCTAAGGAGTCTATTATTGTTCCCAAGAAGGGAACTCTTGTTGACGGAGATAGAGAACTTTTTTCTACGTTCACTTTCCACCCGTGAGATCTGAGAAAGGCCAGGACGATGTCCGTGTGAGCCTTTGCTTGTGGAAGGGACGACGCTTGAATCAGAATGTCGTCCAAGTAAGGTACTACTGCAATGCCCCTTGGTCTTAGCACCGCTAGAAGGGACCCCAGTACCTTTGTGAAAATTCTTGGAGCAGTGGCTAATCCGAATGGAAGTGCCACAAACTGGTAATGCTTGTCCAGAAAGGCGAACCTTAGGAACCGATGATGTTCCTTGTGGATAGGAATATGTAGATACGCATCCTTTAAATCCACCGTGGTCATGAATTGACCTTCCTGGATGGAAGGAAGAATTGTTCGAATGGTTTCCATTTTGAACGATGGAACCTTGAGAAACTTGTTTAGGATCTTGAGATCTAAGATTGGTCTGAATGTTCCCTCTTTTTTGGGAACTATGAACAGATTGGAGTAGAACCCCATCCCTTGTTCTCCTAATGGAACAGGATGAATCACTCCCATTTTTAACAGGTCTTCTACACAATGTAAGAATGCCTGTTTTTTTATGTGGTCTGCAGACAATTGAGACCTGTGGAACCTCCCCCTTGGGGGAAGCCCCTTGAATTCCAGAAGATAACCTTGGGAGACTATTTCCAGCGCCCAAGGATCCAGAACATCTCTTGCCCAAGCCTGAGCGAAGAGAGAGAGTCTGCCCCCCACCAGATCCGGTCCCGGATCGGGGGCCAACATCTCATGCTGTCTTGGTAGCAGTGGCAGGTTTCTTGGCCTGCTTACCTTTGTTCCAGCCTTGCATTGGCCTCCAGGCTGGCTTGGCTTGAGAAGTATTACCCTCTTGCTTAGAGGATGTAGCACTTGGGGCTGGTCCGTTTCTGCGAAAGGGACGAAAATTTGGTTTATTTTTAGCCTTGAAAGACCTATCCTGAGGAAGGGCGTGGCCCTTACCCCCAGTGATATCAGAAATAATCTCTTTCAAGTCAGGGCCAAACAGCGTTTTCCCCTTGAAAGGAATGTTAAGCAATTTGTTCTTGGAAGACGCATCCGCTGACCAATATTTTAGCCAAAGCGCTCTGCGCGCCACAATAGCAAACCCAGAATTTTTCGCCGCTAATCTAGCCAATTGCAAAGTGGCGTCTAAGGTGAAAGAGTTAGCCAATTTGAGAGCATGAATTCTGTCCAAAATCTCCTCATAAGAAGAATCTTTATTGAGCGCCTTTTCTAGTTCATCGAACCAGAAACACGCTGCTGTAGTGACAGGAACAATGCATGAAATTGGTTGTAGAAGGTAACCTTGCTGAACAAACATCTTTTTAAGCAAACCCTCTAATTTTTTATCCATAGGATCTTTGAAAGCACAACTATCTTCTATGGGTATAGTGGTGCATTTGTTTAGAGTAGAAACCGCCCCCTCGACCTTGGGGACTGTCTGCCATAAGTCCTTTCTGGGGTCGACCATAGGAAACAATTTCTTAAATATAGGGGGAGGGACGAAAGGTATGCCGGGCCTTTCCCATTCTTTGTTTACAATATCCGCCACCCGCTTGGGTATAGGAAAAGCTTCGGGGGGCCCCGGGACCTCTAGGAACTTGTCCATCTTACATAATTTCTCTGGAATGACCAAATTCTCACAATCATCCAGAGTAGATAACACCTCCTTAAGCAGAGCGCGGAGATGTTCCAATTTAAATTTGAATGTAATCACATCAGGTTCAGCTTGTTGAGAAATTTTCCCTGAATCTGAAATTTCTCCCTCAGACAAAACCTCCCTGGCCCCCTCAGACTGGTGTAGGGGCACTTCAGAACCAATATCATCAGCGTCCTCATGCTCTTCCGTATTTTCTAAAACAGAGCAGTCGCGCTTTCGCTGATAAGTGGGCATTTTGGCTAAAATGTTTTTGATAGAATTATCCATTACAGCCGTTAATTGTTGCATAGTAAGGAGTATTGGCGCACTAGATGTACTAGGGTCCTCCTGTGTGGGCAAGACTGGCGTAGACGAAGGAGGGGATGATGCAGTACCATGCTTACTCCCCTCACTTGAGGAATCATCTTGGGCATCATTTTCTCTAAATTTTGTGTCACATAAATCACATCTATTTAAATGAGAAGGAACCTTGGCTTCCCCACATACAGAACACAGTCTATCTGGTAGTTCAGACATGTTAAACAGGCATAAACTTGATAACAAAGTACAAAAAACGTTTTAAAATAAAATCGTTACTGTCACTTTAAATTTTAAACTGAACACACTTTATTACTGCAAATGTGAAAAAGTATGAAGGAATTGTTCAAAATTCACCAAAATTTCACCACAGTGTCTTAAAGCCTTAAAAGTATTGTACACCAAATTTGAAAGCTTTAACTCTTAAAATAACGGAACCGGAGCCGTTTTTATGTTTAACCCCTATACAGTCCCTGGTATCTGCTTTGCTGAGACCCAACCAAGCCCAAAGGGGAATACGATACCAAATGACGCCTTCAGAAAGCCTTTTCTATGTATCAGAGCTCCTCACACATGCATCTGCATGTCATGCTTCTCAAAAACAACTGCGCAATAGAGGCGCGAAAATGAGGCTCTGCCTATGATTAGGGAAAGCCCCTAGAGAACAAGGTGTCCAATACAGTGCCTGCCGGTTATTTTACATAATTCCCAAGAATAAAATAATTCCTCAAAGCTATGAAGTATTAAAAAAGCTTATATATCAATCGTTTTAGCCCAGAAAATGTCTACCAGTCTTAAAAGCCCTTGTGAAGCCCTTTATTCTTATGTAATAAAAATGGCTTACCGGATCCCATAGGGAAAATGACAGCTTCCAGCATTACATAGTCTTGTTAGAAATGTGTCATACCTCAAGCAGCAAAAGTCTGCTCACTGTTTCCCCCAACTGAAGTTAATTCCTCTCAACAGTCCTGTGTGGAAACAGCCATCGATTTTAGTAACGGTTGCTAAAATAATTTTCCTCTTACAAACAGAAATCTTCATCACTTTTCTGTTTCAGAGTAAATAGTACATACCAGCACTATTTTAAAATAACAAACTCTTGATTGAAGAATAAAAACTACAGTTAAACACCAAAAAACTCTAAGCCATCTCCGTGGAGATGTTGCCTGTACAACGGCAAAGAGAATGACTGGGGAAGGCGGAGCCTAGGAGGGATCATGTGACCAGCTTTGCTGGGCTCTTTGCCATTTCCTGTTGGGGAAGAGAATATCCCACAAGTAAGGATGACGCCGTGGACCGGACACACCTATGTTGGAGAAAGGGAGGTAAGAGATGAATCTCTACGACCGATAACAGAGAACCTATGAAATAGACCCCGTAGAAGGAGATCATTGCATTCAAAATAGGCAATACTCTCCTCACATCCCTCTGACATTCACTGCACGTTGAGAGGAAAACCGGGCTCCAACCTGCTGCGGAGCGCATATCAACGTAGAATCTAGCACAAACTTACTTCACCACCTCCATAGGAGGCAAAGTTTGTAAAAACTGAATTGTGGGTGTGGTGAGGGGTGTATTTATAGGCATTTTAAGGTTTGGGAAACTTTGCCCCTCCTGGTAGGAATGTATATCCCATACGTCACTAGCTCATGGACTCTTGCCAATTACATGAAAGAAACGTTATTTTATCTCCCAACATAGAATCGTTTGCCCACAAACATGTGATCAGTGTCAACCATTTTTTACAGTCCAACATACAGGTCCAGTAATACCCTTCTCTATACATTAGGATTACTGCTTACCCTTTCCCTCATGGGGATACTGTCAGCCAATTCTGAAATACCAGTGTCTCCAGAAAAAAATGACTGAACATACCTCAATGCTTGTAGCATGAAAAACGTTCCTCGCACTGAAGTTTCTTAAGTACTCCTCAGCCATTCTGTGGGAACTACTCTTCCTATTACTTAGTGTAGGCAAAGAGAATGACTGGGGGGTGGAGTCAAGGGAGGAGCTATATAGACAGCTCTACTGTTGTGCTCTACCACTTCCTGTTAGCAGGAGGATAATATCCCACAAGTAAAGGATGAATCAGTGTACTTGTCGTATCTTATAGAAGAAAAGAAAGATAATCAGTTTATTACCCATGCCCCAGTTCTGCATAAAACTGATTTTACATAAGCCTCTGCAGATGCCCCCCTTTTATCTTAGTGCTTTTTACAAATTTGCATATTAGCAAATTACTGCTGACTGTGCTCACTTCCGTGGCGTTATGTATGATTATTATCTACAACTGTCTAGCAGTGAAAAGCTAACAAAATGCACTGACCTAAGTGGCGGTCACAGGGGCTAACAGACAGATTTAGAAGTTATAAATTATATTACTTTAACAACGATTGTTATGCAAAGCTGGGAAATGGGTAGTTAAGGCATTACAATCTTTTAAACAATAAAAAAAAATCAAGTAGGCTGTCCCTTTAAATAAAGTTTATTCTAAATGTGTCTGGTCTGAGAAAACAAAAAAAGTTATTGGGGTTAAATGTATCGCCATAGTTTGCACATGCTCAGTAAAGATATCCTTGTGACAGTATATGTGCAGTTTGTGATTGGTTAATAGAAGGCACGGAAAAAGAAAATGACAAATTAGTAAAACAAAATCTACTGCTCATTTGAAATAAAGTTATTCCACAATGGTTTTCTGCATTGTTGGTCATGCAACTCTACTGTATGTAATGGTCTAGATTAAGCACAACCGCCCCTAATACTCTTCCCTGTACCTGCGTGGTAGCCAGAGTGTAGCCTTTAGGCTGTAGAGACTCTACTGTATTTAATGGTCTAGATGAAGCACAACCGCCCCTAATACTCTTCCCTGTACCTGCGTGGTAGCCAGAGTGTAGCCTTTAGGCTGTAGAGACTCTACTGTATTTAATGGTCTAGATGAAGCACAACCGCCCCTAATACTCTTCTCTGTACCTGCGTGGTAGCCAGAGTGTAGCCTTTAGGCTGTAGAGAGACTGCTGTATGTAATGGTCTAGATGAAGCACAACCGCCCCTAATACTCTTCCCTGTACCTGCATGGTAGCCAGAGTGTAGCCTTTAGGCTGTAGAGAGACTCTACTGTATGTAATGGTCTAGATGAAGCACAACCCGCCCCTAATACACTTCACTGTACCTGCGTGGTAGCCAGAGTGTAGCCTTTAGGCTGTAGAGACTCTGCAGTGGCAGCAATGTCCGTTATTTCCTTTTTGGGTTCAGAGTTGTCCTGTTGCAAAGGATCTGTGGAAGAGTCATCTTCCGACTTCACAAGAAACTCAACTCCCTCAGAATCAGAAGCCTCGTAATTGGTAGAACCTGTCGGAAAAAAGCAAATAATGTGCCATTACTGAGCCAACCTCACCATATCACTCAGGGACATTACACCTAAACATGTTCTTCCATCATTTAGATAAAACTTTCCCATTAACTTCTATTATCAATTATGCTTCATTCTCTTGGAATCCTTTCTTGAAGAAGCAGCAGCAATGCACTTCTGAGAACTAAATACATTGGTAAGGCAACTACAGGAGGCATATATGTGCAGCCACCAATCAGTAGCTAGCCCCTAGCTTTTCAACAAAGGATAACAAGAGAATACAGCAAATAGATAAAAGATAAAAGAAGTACATTGGAAAGTTGTTTACATTTGTGTGCTCTTTCTGAATCATTAATTTTTTGGGGGGTTTAATGTCTCTAAGTCTGAACCAAGAGCTGTTCTGGAGCACTGATGCTGAATCTGGAACCATAATAGAGTTTACCAGAGTGTTTGAAAACTAAATTTAAGCTTACCCTAATAAATTTCTCTCTTTCCGGATATGGTGAGTCCACGGAATTATCTTCAATTACTGTTGGGAAAATCACTCCTGGTCAGCAAGAGGCGGCAAAGAGCACCACAGCAGAGCTGTTAAGGTGTTAGTAAAAAATAACAGTGTTAAAAGAAAGGGCGGGCCATGGACTCACCATATCTGTAAAGAAAGAAATTTATCATGTAAGCATAAATTTAGTTTTCTTTCCTAAGATATGGTGAGTCCATGGAATCATCTTCAATTACTGTTGGGAACCAATACCCAAGCTAGAGGACACAGATAAGGGAGGGACAAGACCGGAACCTAAACAGGAGGCAACACTGCTTGAAGAACCTCTCTCTCTCAAAAGAAGCCTCAGCAGAGACAAAAACATCACATTTGTAAAAATTATGCAGAGAGTACCAAGTTGCAGCCTTGAAAATCTGAACCCCAGAAGCTTCATTATCAAAAAACCAAGAAGCTGAAACATCCCTGAGCTGTAATTCTCTCAGGGGGCTGCTGTCCAGCAGACACATAAACCAAACGATTATACTTCTCACCAAATGGTAAGAAACATAGCTGAGCTGTCTGAACTGTACAAGTCCCAGAGAAACCAAAAAACAGAAGACTGGCAAAAATTCTCAGTCACCTGTAGATATATTTTGTTCTAAGATATTAGTACAAAAAAAGATAAGGCGAATCACACTGCCAAGCTGAGAATCCCAAGACTCTCTAAACAGAAGAATTGGTCTTCCAAAATAACAAATTAATATCTATGGAATAAAAAGGCTCAAACAGAGCCTGCCACAAACTTTAAGAACAAAGTTAGGCTCGAAGGCGGAAAACAGCTGGCTTAAACACAAGCCTGATTCCGACCAGTTCCTGACAAAAAGAATGCACACCTGGCACGTCCGACAGATGCTTATGTAGCAAAAATAGAAAATGCAGAAATCTGACCCTTCAGGGTACTGACTGACAAAGAAGAAAAAACTATACTGCAGTATAGTGGTAGAGTGCGCCAAATAGCTAACACGTCAAAGTGTTCCTAATCAAGGTGACAAGCCCCTATACTCCAGGGCGACAATTGATGGAAACAAAATAGTCACAAAAATTGAAAGAATTGATAATGTGACAATGTGAAAGAAAAAAAAAAGAAAAAAAAATTGTGAAAAAATATGCAAATGAAACCAAAATAATAATACTAAGGTAATGAAACAAATCAATAAAGCAAAACAAGCAGATGAAAAAATTAGTACATTTGAATACAATATCTAAATATAAAGAAAGAAATGTTTGAAGGGCTTATCATTTGGATGTCCCAAAATGTGGTTGTGAGCAGTTTCTCAAACGATAAGTGTCTCTGTGAATAAGATGAAGACTTTGGCAAGGTGATAATGTCTAGGTGCAGCAGGCAGCTAGTCTTGGGACTGGATGATCAAAGCAGTGTATCTAAAAAGTGAGCAAAAGACGACAGCGCCTCATAGTGCAAATAAGATCAATAAACTGAAGTCACAGAAAGAGACAAACGGTAGTAGATATACTCACAAGAGTACTGGCACTCTTATGTAAAGAAGTGCGAATGGGCAGGCTGACGTTTTATGCAGCAGTCAGTACGCCGATACAGAAAGCATCCAAACTTCCAAGGTGCAGCTGTGGGCTCTCCTCCACAGATGGAAGGGAATCGTCTGGAGCAGCAGTGTAAAAGAGAGCAGCTATAGCTGCATACAGCATCCACTTTGCGCTGATATTAGTCAAAAGTGTCTCAATAAAGGTGAACCCTTACAGAGTCGGCAGCGTTTTTGGGGGGTTTATTTGGATAGACAAAAGCCAAAAAAACAAGGCTTAAATATAAGAAATAAAAACAATTTATTTGCAGAGCTTTAAACGCGTTGTTTAAGCTGCTCTCTTTTACACTGCTGCACCAGACGATTCACTTCCATCTGTGGAGGAGAGCCCACAGCTGCACCTT